>NW_024540360.1:0-174858 GCF_016647625.1 Suillus subalutaceus | reverse complement strand
AGCCGACCCAGCCATTCGATATTCACGAGTTAACCATGCATCATTCGCAGACAAATGAACATGGACTATGCCCTTTGAGGGCTGCCCGGCACAACATGGAAGGCATCACCAGGGCGGTCACCTTCTATGATATCAACTGTCAATACAACAAGCACTTTCGGGTTTGGGTGGATCGAAGCCGATTTCTCGAAATGGTTCCAGAATTGACCATCATTCCTGGAATCGGGTTGTGGCCACATCCACGGACATCAGGACAGCTGCTATGTCCGATATGCGTCGAATTTTATCGAAGGCATCGGTCGGATTGATGGAGAGATCATGGAGACCCTATGGTCACTGTCTCAACCTGATTTCCCTGCTGCTCAGGGAATGTCATCCCCACATTCGAAAGGAATGTCTCGATTATCAGATGAATGATTCCAATTTCTGCAAGATGATCCGCATGAAAAGGACCCTTTGCCGAAAATACAAGCAGGCGAAGAATGGCATTGCCGAAAGTGAAAAGGCTTTCGACATACTCAATGAAGCAGCACCCGGCGATTCAAAGACAGAGTGGCTAGCCAGCGAGAGGATCGCTCAGTCCAGCAGAATAAATAATCCTGCGGCTATGGATGTATATGAGATTAATATCAAGAAGGGTTAGTTGACTTTGTCTCCATCAAAGTCTGAATTAATTTTGCATTCAGCACCGAGCAAAAAGGAGATCGAGCTTAGGCTACTAGAGGAGGGTAATGCCCGAAATGCAGCACCTGCTCGCAGGTCTGTGGCGACATGGATATCAATGGGGTTGGCGATTGAAGAGGCTCAAATCGCATTGCTCATCGAGGTCCGAAGAATTGGTAGAAGAACTACCGAGACACAGAAGTTAGACATCGCCCGGCAACGCGATCGTCTCCAAGGCCAGATAGATGGATTCACTCGGTCTGCTATTACGCATCTCGGAGAGGGATTTGATGCAGATGAAGATCCTGAAGACTTGTACTTGGACATTCTTGATGATCTCAATGATGACTTGGCAGACTTCACCGAGACATCTGACACATGGGCAAACTCCCCTGAGCTCACTGTAATCCCATTGCCATCAAAACCTCGGGGTAGATCGATGCAGACGCTGTATGGCAGACGATCTCATTCCGCTGGAGATGTCTCTTCGTGAAGGGCAGGCCAATGACTCCCTTCACAACCTCCGAATTCACTTGTGCAACAAGGCGATTCTGTTTCGAACAACAGTTAGGCAAGCCAAATCCCAGGCCCTGAAAACTCGAGCTTGGTCCCAGGTGACGTCGGTGCAGCAGGCAGTGTCCCTCCATGCCAGTATATATACGAAGACGAGGAAGCAAATGATGCAACTGGAGCCAGGGCAAGACCAGGTTCAGAAATACAAACCCCTGCTTCGAGAGCAACTCAAAATCAGCACTGCCGTCGGCGATCCAAATGCCCGAGGTCAGCGAAACGAGTCCCTCGCTTGGTTCTGGTCAGTCGAAGTCGACCTTGGGGGTCCCGATCACTCGTGGAATGAGGAATGTGAGTTCGGGCATGCTTGATGTGTCCCGCGCTCAGCTGACGGAGTCATCCGAAGTTTACCGAGTTCATTGGCTCCGGGCAAAGGCACTACGGGATCGATGGAAGGAAGAAATGATGTTGGTCCAATTGGAGATGGATTGGACATGTAACTTTTTCTTGTGGAAAGCAACCCAATGGGGTGACAGGATGCGGAATCATTGGTGACACACCTTCCGGGTCATGCATGCTACTCAGGAAGGCAATCCCAAATGTATTCATTGCTGGCACAGGATGCCCAGGCAGCATTTCAAGACCTGAAGACCGGGTTTATAGATGCTCAAGATGAATGAAATTTTTTTGCCAACGATATGAAACAGCTACTTTGACCCAAACATTTTAGTCCCGGGAATTGGCCGGGTCGACCCATGTCGGAGTTTGAAAATTTTTATCAATCAACCAGTGGCTCATATCTTGACCTCCGAACCAACTGCCATTGTCATTGTCATTTCCAGCTTCATAATCCTGCATTAACCATGTCTGTATTGCATACTCCCCCAACATCCCCTTCTAATTCTCAGACTTCCAGCAATGGGTTCCGACCCCTCACACTCACTCAGGCAGATATTGCAGCTACAATGTCAATGGCTGCATCTCGCATCCGAGCATCCATCTCTCAATATCAGATGGAGGCTGCCCACACCCAGGAGCCATCTGCTACTCGGATCACGCACTTTAAAGCCGGGCTGCAATGGGAGATAGCTGTAAGAGGCTGATGACTGTGGTGGTCAATGCTGACATTTCCAACAGACTTTTGTGACTCCCATCCTGCAGTACTCAGCTGCAAGGAACATCATTTCGGTTGTTCCGAGCCCGGTTGCTCATATTCTTCAGTTGATTCCCGAGCTCACCTGGAACATGGTTCCGGACCACATCTTTTCATCCCACCTATGCCAGTTTCAAGACGTTGCAGATCTGGGGGATCCCTCCCGCATTGTATCCACCTATGGTACTCCATGGTGGACCGGATCAACTGCCATCCCGAACGAATTATGGCCATGGGATCAGGTATTCGCTAATTGTGTCTGTCACTACCAGCATTGGCTAGTAAGACTTTTACAGAATTTCCTTGAGTGATGACTAATCCTTTCTAGTCTGGCGTTGAGGACGAACGTCTTGTTGTTCCCGAGCAGGTGGATGAAAGCTCGCTTGCAACGCTGAAGGCACTGAGGTGGATGAGGGAACGTCTCCTGACAGTGATTGAGGATCAACAAGCTGGCATCCGTGAAAAGATGGCAGAGATTCAGATGTACACCGCCGTCCTAACCAAATTGAACCCAAGGGGACCAGAGTAGTTCTAGTCCTTCAGTTCAGAATGTTGAAGTCTAAATTCTGTACATGATGAAATAAGTACTGAAAATTACATACTGACTTTCGAATATCTGACCTATTGCTATATGCTGAGTCCTGCATACCAAATATTGAGCATCGAGATCCAGATATCTTGAGTTCCAAATATTGAGTCCCAAACATAGAGTCCCGGATATCCAGTCCCGAAGCCCAAGATTCGAGACGAGACTTGAAACTCGAACATTGCTATGAGTTGCGAGTTTTGAGTCCCCACCGAGTCCTGACAATCGAGTCCCACAGCCTGACTATCGAGTCCCAACCATCGAGTCCCAACCATCGAGTCCCGACAATCGAGTCTTGAAACCCGAGTCCTGACAATCAACTCCTGAAGCCCGAGATTTGAGTGCCGACCATCGAGTATCGAGTCCCCAATATCGAGACCCAAAACCCAAGCAGCCCGAAGCCCGAGATTCGACACGAAACAAATCAAAACTCCAAACACCACGACACTTTCTTGAATCACCGAGTACCGAAACCCGAGTACCGGGTACCGAGTCTTGAAACCCGAATCCGCACTATCGAGTCCCAACTACCGAGTCTTGAAACCCGAGTCCCAACAATCAACTCCTGAAGCCCGAGATGTGAGTGCCGACCATCGAGTATCGAGTCCCTATTATCAAGACCCGAAACACGAAGCCCGAAGCCCGAGATTCGACACTCAAAACATGACACTCATCAATTTTGGGAGTTGTTTTCTTGAATCACCGAGTACCAGGTACCGTGTACCGAACCCCGAAACCCGGTACTTGATAGTCGGGACTCGATATTCGATT
The DNA here is from genome assembly GCF_016647625.1 of Suillus subalutaceus. NCBI lineage: Eukaryota > Fungi > Basidiomycota > Agaricomycetes > Boletales > Suillaceae > Suillus > Suillus subalutaceus. The sequence goes on along the minus strand of NW_024540360.1, from coordinate 171,175 downwards.
TCACCGACTATCAAGTACCGGGTACCGTGTACCGAAACCCGAAACCCGGTACTCGGTAGTCGGTGAAATCGAATATCGAGTCCCGACTATCAAGTACCGGGTACCGTGTACCGAAACCCGAAACCCGGTACTCAGTAGTCGGTGAAATCGAATATCGAGTCCCGACTATCAAGACCCGAAACCCGAATGTTGAGTATGGAGTGCCTGACATCTAGTATCATGTATTTGAAGGTGGGTACTAAAACGGGTAACTACCTTTCTACTTCTTCCAATCCAACCTTGCCCATCCACACGACGGAATCCCAGCATAAACATGAACAGCATCCCTCATATACCATGCCCAGGCAATTCGATCCCCTTCCACTGCATGAACCGCGTGTCTGACAATCCTTCCCGAAAATGCAATCATGCACCCCGGATCGTACCTTAACTCCAGCTGCAGGCTTGGCATACTCATCCGAGCATTAGAATAATTCCCCACGCTAGTGAGAATATCGAAGCATTCGGAAATCGATGAGGGGTCTCGATGATTCGGGGTTTCCTGATTGCATATGATGGTGAGGCTGTTAAACACCGTTGCCCAGTACTGGAGAGTCTCTGACATCTTCGGCAGTTCCTTGCTTCGTGCCTTTTCTCCGAGGCTCGCAAAGGCTTGCAACCCTGCCCAGTACTGCTCAGGATGCATCACCCTGAGTGCCGCTGTGGCAATGGCTGCTGGCCTTCGCAATGGCTTTGAGGATGTTCTCGGAGGATGGTCCCTTCAATGATGCAGATACCTCCGGATCGGACTGATTCTATGGGATTGGTGAGTTTAACTACCGAGATCGCCATCTCATCAGATCCTACCTCGTGCCCCTGCTGAAACCATGCCGGAGATAAATTAACGCATCCAGGGAGTTAGGACATCATTTTCCGAGCTTGGTGTGAACCACTGTTGATTAGTCCGCTAAATCCCATCGAGCTTTATGCTTTGTTCGAGCATGGGAGCTAGCAAATCCGAGGCCGCCCAAATTTCATTCTGTACGTACCATTTGATGTTCAATATCCATCCAGTCACAATATATATAACACACCTGGGTGGCATCGGTCAAGGCGTCTGGGAGGTACCATGCGATGATGGCACCGGATGCATCAAGAATTGTCGCGGGTATGTCGATCAACTTTGTGCCCTCATGGCCAGGAGGACACCTCTCAAGCAACTTTTCCTCTCTCTCTTCATTACGCCCCGTGTCCTTTGGGGAGATCAATTTGCTATATCTTGCAATATCAATCGGCATCTGAACTGTGATGAAGCAATTTGACTGATAAAACGAATTTTCCGAATCTGCAGGAAGACTCACTGGGATTTTTATATGCCTTTATGAGCCATCAACCAATTCGATCACAAGCCATCACCAGATCAGTGTCTAGGTTTGGAGAAGGTATAACTGGGTCTCCTCCTGTCTTCTCTGCATTGAATTTCTGTTCCATATAATCACATGCCACATGAGTGACAGTCAGGGCCCAAGTGCGCAAGAGGGTTATTTCATCATCAGAAGTGGAAGAAACATCCATGATTGAATTGATCTTGTGAGATCAGAAGCTGAATCCTGAATGTCCGCACTTTGGTGTTAAAGGGGGTGGAGATTGAGAGGATCAGATAAGGGAGCCTTGGATGATCTGAGCTTTCAAAGATCTATTTCTCTTATCATCTATTGCTCAATGAAATACCACATGATTGGAAGTCTGTTGGATGTCAGATACTCGTTTGTCGAGACCCAGGCCTCGGATCTCGGTACACTTCACTCGATTTTGATACCCAGGACACCATAGTTGGAACTTGTCTCGAATCTCGGGTCTCGGGTCTCGGGCGTCGGGTCTCGGGTCTCGATGGTCGGGACTCGATATACGGGACTCGTTGGTCGGGACTCGATACTCGATTGTCGGGATTCAATGGTCAGGCGTCGGGTTTCATGACTCAGTAGTCGGGACTCGATGGTCGATTTTCGGGATTCGATAGTTGGGGCTCAGATATTGGTACACTTCACTCAATTTTCAGTGGTCGGAACTTGGCATTTGGCATTTGGTAGGCTTGGATGATGTTGGCTTTCAAATATCTATTATCATCCATTGCTCAATGAGATACCAGATGATCGGAAGTGTGCTGGACATCACATATTTGTTTGTCGAGACCCGGGTCTTGGAACTCGGTACACTTCGCTCGAGTTTCCACTTCACCCCTTTGCAAAGCTCCGTGCCATACCACATCATTAGATGACTTTGAATAATCACCTCCTTTGATTTGGATGATATACAACTAGCTGAGCTCCATCATGTCTACAATTATCATTCTCCTGGGCCCACCCGTCTATCTTATATACCCCCACGTCGGCCTACCCATCTATGCAATATATGTCTCCCATCGGCCCACCTGTATATAATACATCTTTTACCACTCCCTCGGCCCACCCGTCTACAAAATAATATTAATTCGTCGGCCCACCCGTCTAATATGATATATATCTGGGCCCACCTGTCTATGTGATAACAAGCACCCTTGATATACCCGGCTATTTGATACATATCTACCTTGGTACACCCATCTACATAATATCCAACTACCTCGGCCGATCCGTCTATTGAAAATTCATGTCCATCGGCCCACCCATCTACTTTACATATTCCCCACCTGGGCCCACCCGTCTCCATCGGGAATAATAACACTCCCGGCCCATCCGTCACAGTCGAGGATATATCTACCCTCGGCCCATGGTCCGCTGGCCCGTATCATACGGGATATTATGCACGTCCGTCCACTCATATAATACGGAGATATGTTACTGCAATATGTGTCTCGCTATCCATTACCTTCCTTTGACTCAGTGTCCACTTTCTTGACTTCCGCTCTTTCCCGCGCATTAGCGCTCTATCTTGCGATGCGCTATTCCCGCGCTTTAGCGCTCTTTCGGGTCTTTTGATCTTGAGTTGTTCTTAGTAGCTTTTCCCTCGGGTCAAATGTTCTTGCATCTTTGTTGCAAGTATAGCAGCATAGGCAGAGCATTAGACATATACTGGCTGAGTACCTTAACAAGTGCCTAGTCAGGTTGTGTTTTTCACAGCGGGTTGGACAGGTTGAGTGGGTTGAGTACAAAGAGCAGGTTGTACGACTGGAGGAAGGGCGGTAGTAAATGGTGCTGTCGAGGAAGATGCGGTATGAATAACGGGGTCGGGTATGGATGGCAGGAGAGTGCTTGGTCGCTTTCGTGGAGACAGGATAGAGCTAGGTATGAAGGAGGCGGGTATGAAAAGGTTCTGCCTTTCAGGTGACTCATCGCGAGACGGAGTAGAGGGGGTGAGTGATGATGCGGTGGAGGGAGTGTCTACAGTAACGAATGGAACTCGAGGGAGCGGAAGGTAATGTGAAGTTAATTGTCCAAGGGGTTCTTCCTCTTCTTTAAAAGTCGGGGGTAAGATGGCGGATAACAGTAGCCTTGGAAGATGAGCGGGATCGCGAGTTGAATGCAGCGTGCTCGACTTCTTCATTGGTGGAATCTATTACTGAGTAGAAAAAAATCTTCTTGTGAAATGTCACTAAGGTCGCGAGGTTTTCAGGTCTTGGTAGGTCTAGGCGGTGTGCCTTCCATCTTCAAATGGCCCCCTCGTGGTGGGCTCCAGTTGTGAAAGAGAAATTGCGACTAGGCTGGTTAGAAACTAGCGCTACTTATCCAAATAGGCGCGAGTGTAGTATTCAACCCAAGAGGACTGCTATTGAAGCAACTCCCTTCTAATATGCAAGGGTAGTGATAGCGCGAAGGACTAATAACCTATAGCGACCTAAGACCCAAAACAACTGATGAGTAGCACTGTAGCGATCAGTGACTAGCGACAAGGGAGTTCTGACAGAGAAACGTGCGTATAAGTGCGAAGCGCTATCCAAGTTGTTTTATGTGATAGCACTATGTGACGTCTGACTAGCAACAGCGAGAAGAAATCAAAGGAAGCGAAAGCGAGGAGTAAGGTAAGACAGTGCAAGTGAAATGCCTGATAGCGACTAGATTATAGCTCGACTACCGACAGTGATCCCGACGTTGCGAAAGTCAAACTTAAGAGGGAACTTTAGTGACGCGCACTTAAAACAAGTCAAGCGACACATGATCAGAGAGATTGGCAAGAGCGGAATCGATTGCACCAAGACTAGGATATAGCGACTAAAGTGATTCCGACACCAGCAAAGGTCCGGGGAAGGGAAGTACTGTACTGTATGTGTGACGGGTCATTTTATCATACTGCGTAAAAGTTCAGGAAAGCGTAGGCGAGAATAGTAGCGATGTCATGCATGGTATGGAGTTCATACCATGACATATACGAATAGCAGTATAAAAGGAGATGAGTAGAGGAGTGTACAAAGGATATACTTCTCACTTATGTAAGCTTTGTTTCTATTTATTTAGTTGTATTTGTAGTTTCCATTAGTTTCTGTCTCTTTCCATTATTTGTTTATGTTTATTCAGCCACTTGATTACATCAGTGAGCCATTCAGATATGTTTGTAAGCATGTCATGTGACTGGTAATATTCTGATTTGTAAGGACTTTCCATGACTCATCATGTTTTGTCATGATTCGTCATGCTTTGTAATATTTTACAGTGCTTTGCAATATTTTACAGTGCTTTGTAATATTTTACTCATGTACTTTAGTAAGCAGCTGATTCAGCACACCAAAAGGCTTGGTTTGTAAGCATAATCTTACCAATCCAGTGATGACTCATTGCTTAGTAAGGATGGTTTCTAAAATGTATATAAGGACTCCATTCTCACATAATATATTAAGTTTTTCCCCTTTCATTCTTTTCCCAAACCGTGTGGGAACGTAGGAATTTGAAGTCAGGAGTTTTCCCACTTTCTGTCTCAACACTGTGAGATCACGAAGAAAGTGAAGGCCTACGAAGGCAGGACATGGGAGGATGGAATACCTAGGCGTCGGACCGGGTAGCGCGCTATGGGAGAAAAGTGGTTCCAAAGCGGATAGCTTGGGAGCTGAATAGCGCTGGTGACTAGCACCTTACTCTTTTCCTCTAGACAGGGCAAAATATGCCTATGACACTCATACATGCCTAGCACTGGTATGATTGTCACAGCGCAATCCAAGTAAAGTAGGTGGTAGGAACGAGGTTGAAAAGTTATGGGAAGCCTTAGACAAGGGGACATGCCATTGAGTCATTCTGTCTGATAATGACCAGAAAGCTCAGATGCAGCTCAACCGAGAGTGCCACGCCAGGGGTGAACCAGTGTATGTGATGAGGAAGCAGAAGGGAGCAAAAACGAGCCATGCTACCATAGACATAGACACAGAGGAAGAGAATGATGACTCTGACAGTAGCTCGTCAGATTCGGACTAGAATATGTAACTAGACTCACCGCTGTGGTATCTTCGATCGTCACAATGCGATACCACTATTTGTGTACTGGCTCAAGTAAAACTCTATTGATGGGCACACAATGTATCATAAGCCTGGCAAAGACAGCAATGCACAACACTATTCACCTTGAGTTTATGTTGACCACCTCTGTTCCTCTTCTTGTTATATTGTCTGCTTGCCTCGTCCTCCAGCCATCCGCGCCGTATTTGAATCAACAAAGCCGTAGTTGTTTGAAGGGAGTGAGACAAATTGAGGACCGACATCTTCACCCACGAAGAAGTCGACATATCAACGTCAATGGGCGAAAGAAACGAGAAAAAGGGCAAGTTCTGAGTGCATTGATAGAGCTCGTCGTGTAGGGTGATGAGCAAGGCGGTGGAGATGATGTGGGAAATGATTGAGAGGTGGCAGGGTGTAAATCGGCAGATACCGGCCACCAGTTATTCTCGGTAATTCGGCCACTCAGAAATAGGCGGATTATATAACATATGTTTTAAGACACTATTTACCAAAGATATTTTATTCTACTAAGGGGACTGCTGAGTGCTGCAGGACGTGCTGAAGTGCTGCAGCATAGATAATCCCTACTACTTAGTAAGGAGGATCCCATCACATCACCTTTACTAATCAGTGTTATTAATGATGACACACAGGTGACCAGCACTCACATCACTCTACACTACCAGTAGTGTAAGGCCCCTTGGTATCCAGTATTTATTTGTTTGGCTGGTAACAACCAAAAACATGTTGATTTAGACCTGTCAACACACCTCGCTGTCACGTCTAATTAGATCAGGTTCGTGGGAACTACAGGTGAGCAAAAATGATGTAACCTGTGAGATGATACCCTTGTAACAATCTCACCATTGTAGGGAATTTGAATTTGAATGTTCTTTTTTTGGCATGGGTGTTCTCTGGAAATGAATCACGCAGGAAACTTGATCCTAATTACAAGATGTCAATTGCAAGGAATACCTAACCTATAGTGCTATGCATCTGGTTGAGAACACACCAGAAGTTCAGAAGTGATGAGAGGATGGTGATGAGGTTTGAATAAGACATTATACACACGGAATCGACAAATAAGTGTTGATGGCAGTTATGAAGATTGCAGTGTGTGCCTCAATCAAATTGCTTGAGTATTCAACCCGGTGTCTTGCTACTTAAGGGTCTTATGTACAACGCATTGTAGAGACTCCATTGCGAGTAGCCTCACAAAGGCCGTATTTCCACTTCGTCTCCACTAACGCGCGCTATATACCTCGTCTGTTTACACATATTTCCTTATTCTACAACACAACAACTCTTTTTCACTTCGCTTCCGCTTCGGCTCAGCGCCTGGGAACATTTACCTTAGACATGGGGACTCTGATAGATTTTTCACTGACTTACTTACTCACTACATCCCATCATCCTGCATCAGTGTATACTGTGAATCAATTTCTATTCATTGCAACACAACCACTGCGCGACTCTCTATTCTTTTGCAACAAGCTCTCTTGAGAAAATCTTGAGAGACCTTCGCGCTACTTCCGCCTCTTCACTGCCCCCTATAGCGCGCTTGTTCCGCCTACATCACACTTTCGCCTTTCGTCGCGTTAACGCGCGTTTCGCGTTTACAAGGCGTCTCGCACCCGCGCTTTGCGCAGATTCCCTTGCTGACTCGTTCAGCGCATCCCCTCGCATTTACTCGAGGAAAAGACTCAGTAAAGATCCTCTTGGGCCGACTTCTACTCGCGTTCGAGGACTACTGCAGGCGACTTATCTTATATTTTTCAGTATAGACCCACTCACGATTCCTCATCTTCAGCATGTATAGTGACAACACAACTATACAGGATAAGACTTCTTGCCAGTCCTTAAGTACACGGTCTACGACTTTTCTAGTTTTCGTGGTAGATAATGTGTAAGTTCTTGGGAGGGTTTACTGATGTGTCCTCTTCTTGTTGTTCCCTGGTGGAATTACTCATAGATTCCCTAATGTTCTGATAGTAAGATCTGTTTCAATCTCATAGGTCATGTCTCAACCTATGAAAGTCTGTCTCAACTTTGTCGTGTTCTCGTGTCTCCCTTCCTGAAAAAGAGAGAGTCTGTCTTAAAATACGTGAAGCCTAGTTAGAAAGCTGTTCTGGTGTTGTATACTCAACCCCTGTAAGGTAGTACACAACAAGTAAATGAAGTCTGTCTTAAATACGTAAAGCCTAGTACGAAAGCTGTTCTGGTGTTGTACACTCAGCCCCTGAAAGGTAGCACACAACAAGTAGTTTATAAATAGATTGTTATATAAGCGACACCCTGTAAGGTAGTATACAACTAATCTCTGATACGATGTTTATCTTACTTCAAGGCACTCTTGGCCTGCACTTTAAGTCTTACGACTCTCATGGTTTGAGAGAAGAGTGAAAAGTGGGAAGTTATTATTACTCAGTGTAGAATGGACTCCTTTTATACCTTTTTGGGAGGCCATTTTACTAAGCATGACTCATCACAGCATTAGTAAGTCACTGGCTTACTAACCATGCCATTTGGCAGTGCTGAATCAGCTGCTTACAAAGTAGTTTACAAATAAAGTTCATAATATTACAAAGCATGATAAATCATGACGAAGCATGACGAAGCATGACGAAGCATGACGAAGCATACGAAGCATGACGAAGCATGACAAATCCTTACAAATCAGATTATTGCCTATCACATGACATGCTTACAAACATATCTGGTGGCTCACTGAAGGATTCTGTGGCTGAATGAGCCTGAAACAAATAGAAACAAATGGAAACAAATGGAAGCCACATGACAAATCATGCAGGATCCTTACAAAGCAGAATATTGCCTATCACATGACATGCTTACAAACATATCTGGTGGCTCACTGGTGGCTGAATAAACCACATAAAAAAAAGGGGAAAGGTGAAAACTATCATACTGGAAATATAAATCCAAGTAAATCTGTCAAAATGGAACCAATCATAATAATACAATGAGGTACACCTTAGTGGTACTCTCTGTAGCTACTTCCTGTCTATCAATGTCATGGTATGAGTTCCATACCATGCATGACAGCGCTCTATAGGGAATGACTAGAGGTGATGATAGTGCGAGTCGTGCAGTGAAGGCCAGTTGTCAGAATTTGTAATATGAGCCCATATCAGCCTGCAGAAATGCGAGTCTCTACAGTTCTTTGGACAACTCCACACAGTTTTGACCATCAACATGAGTTAGAACAACTCTTTCCAGAGTCTGATATCCTCAAAATGTTCTTCATACTTACCCAGTCACTCAACGAGAACACCCACAGCAATTACGGTGCAGGGCTTCTCCAGTTTCACTCAGTATTGCGACAAACTCCACATTCCCGAAATGCAACACATGCCAGCCTCGGCTACCTTACTCTCCACTTTCATTGCAGCATCTGCTGGTTCTATCTCAGACAGTACCATGAGCAATTGGCTCGCAGGTCTACATTTTTGGCACATCAGCGATGGCACCCAATGCCATGGCATTGACTCTCCACTCTTGCACCATATGAAATGTGGTCTCACATGTCTGGTACCCCCCAATTCAAAACAAGCACAATGTCCTCCTGTCACACTAGACGCACTCATCCAGCTGGGTCAAGGACTTGACCTGTCAAACTCCTTTGATGTCACAGTCTTCACTATCGCGTGTGTGGCCTTCTGGTCTTGCTGCCGGTGTAGAGGCTCGTGCCCCTACAGCCACATATGGCCTATATCACAGCTTCGTGTCACCAAGCCATTACCAGTCTCATCCCATCACTGCACAACATCATCCCTAGTCATTCCCTATAGAGCGCCCCGCTTTCCCGCGCTAGCCGCAAGGCGCGCGCTACTTTCCCGCACCAGCCGCAGCATTTCCGCATGCGCACCTTGCGCGCTTTCTCGCACTTAAGCGCCCCGTGTCACCATCATCCAGGAGCATCCATCCACTGTCCATCCAGCCCACAGGTATGTATTAGTTCGCTATTTTTACTATTTCATGTACCTTACATTATTACCTACACTGTATGGCACCATTTCTCATGGCCAAGTAGCTATTACATAGCACTTTAGCTCACTGTGGTTCACTTTGTGTTGAGCCGAGGAGGCATTACACAGAGACTCTTCTACTACCTTCTACAACCCATCTACTACCACTGAGCACCAGTATAGAGCCGCACTTTAGAGCACAATCATTATCCCACTTCTAATAGACTTTGTCTTGCATTGAGAGCCGCTTCTCCAGTGCTTTGCGTGCTCTGGCGCTTTCCCACGCTTAGGCGCTACCTTAGAGGCACATTCAGCATGTCTTGGATCATCCCCTGCTTTCCTTGCTTCCCCTTTAGGGTCGAACATTCTTGCATTCTGCAAGTATAGCAGCTAGGCAGAGCTTGGACTCACTTATACTGGTTGAGCACTATATTTCCTAGTGCCTAGCCAGGTTGTGACACCCACACCGGTAGGACCTTTGTCCTCTTCCACTTACAACCACACTCTAACATTACATTAAGTCTCGGTGAACTCTTGATTCCCAGCCCAAACACATTTGATGCAATCAAGCACATCTCTCACTCCATTCTCCCTATTACCACGCATCATTTCCACAATGTACGTCGATTATCCTTCCACATTCCTTGGACAAAAACTACAGGCACCAACAGTGCAGACATCAGTGTCACTGCTCAAGATCACCCCACATGTCCCCCTCGTCGCTCTTCTCTTACATCTTGATGTCAATATGAACATACCTTCTCATGCCCCATTATTCTCTTTCAAAACAGCAGATGGTGCTTGGTCACCTATGACAAAACCCTGGTTCATGGACCGTATCAACACCATCTGGTCAGCTGCAGGTCATCCAGTCATGCCTGGGCATGCTTTCCGTTGTGGTGACAAGAAATGGCTGGGCTGTAGGTAAAGCACCAAACCAATATATATGAGTCTCCTGCTCTCCTAGCTGCTACTCTTGCTAGCAAGAACGTTCGACCCTAAAGGATCTCTGACTAGGCTCAGGCTCAAGAAAAGAGAGTGGAGAAGGTACTCCAAGTCAAGGTAAGAAAACTATGTTCCAGGAGCTATCTGGTGAGCTGAGGGAGCTACAACTAGGAAAGCTACAACTAGGGGATGCTACTAAATAACCCAAGTGAATGGGGAGCAACCAAAGAACTGGAAACAAGGGAACTAGGTAATGACTGTAGAGTCCTAGGTAAAGGGAAGATGATTATGTAAGCAGCAAAAGTGCGAACCTAATCTAAGGAAAGTGTCAATAAGAGATGCATAGTGAAAAGTGCCTCTGCAAGGCTACAGAAAGTTTGAACACCACACCGTATCGGCTGGAGCCATGGAACTTCTATTAGAAGGTGTTCACCCTGATGTTGTAGCAACGCAGGGCCATTGGAAATCGAGAGCATTCCTTGACTACTGGTGTCAGATTGAGTCCATCCTTCCTCTATTTATCAGCTACTGCTTCGTCTGCTCCCATTGCTCTCACGTGCTTACAATCCAACATGCATGAATATTCGTCGTCTTCGCTCTGTACCCTCTTAGACTTGTACCAATTCAATCATATGCACATTGCATCTTTACAATGCCTTCTCTCATGTCTCATGTTGTGTCTGGGTTGGGTGTCTCAAAGAGACACTCGACTCGTATTCAAGCCATGCTCCAGGAATGGTTTGGTCTCGTTTTCTCTTCTTCTTCTCTGCGGTCCCCTCCATCCCACACCTCGAGACTCAATCACAACAGGCTCTGAGGGTCTGTCCCCTCTGCGTCCAGTTCTCTCAAAAAACCTTTTTCTCAACCCCCAATAACCCGGACTCAGACTGCTTCTCCCAGACCATGCACACAAGCGCAGCCTGGCAGAGCCAGACCCTCCCCACCACCATGAAAGCTTTGCTTTCGTGGTAAATCACTAATTTGACACTTCACTCATCATACTGATCTCATCTCACGTCCCACAATCACACAAACAGTGTGCACACAAAATACAGTCACTTTCTACTCATTAGAAACCTACTAACAACAGTATTTCATCTCCCATCCCTTCCCCTCTATCTCCATCCTTAAGAACGTACATGGCCTTAACTACAAAGCCCTATGTATCTATGACGCAAAATTATTCAAATATAAATGTCCATATTTGGCAGGAGTAAAATTATATCATTCTATAATTGTCAAAGCCACAATAACAAGGACTCATTAATTCACTGATGATCCCAACTGAAGGTTTCTGAAGACCCGAATGGCCGCCACAGCGGTGAAAAAAGTCGCTTAAGCCCAGATTGTTGGTTTTCGGGTTTGGCTGTGGCTGTGGAGTGGCTGTGAGTCTCTGTGAGTGCTGTGGCTACGGACTGCTCGGCCGTGAGTCGTGACTCCATGTCTGACATGAACATCCAGAACACCGCCCCAGACTTGAATGAAAGCTTGAACTCACATTCCTCGTAGCACTTCCATTGACAGCCACTTTTACCCCCCGCTGACAGGCTTTTTAATGCGTCAAAAAAGAAAGGAGAGCACGATCGCGATCATCACCCATTCGTTGCCCCAAACCTAGGATTATTTGCATCGGCGACGTTTACAAAGCTTTTACCTTTCCTAAAAACCTCACAAGCTCCCGTACCACCATCTCTGGCGCTTCCTGTTGCACCCAATGGCCTGCGCCCTCGATCAAAACGAAATCCTCGTCCTGCATGCCTCCCGCGCCGCTACACACCACCTCTCGCATCTTTTTCACAGCCCCTGGAGTTTGATATACTCCCCAATCCTTGGCTCCTGATATAAATGCCGCAGGCACCTCCACTCGTCGCCCAGCTAGAGCACGTAGTTGAGCTATCCGCTCAGGGGGCGGAGGCGAGAGTGCGCTACGATAATAATTAAGCCCACCCTGAAAGCCAGTGCGGCCGAATTCAGCAGCGTATACTCCCCCAGAGACTTCGTCAGCTGTGGGCCATTTGATTCGGGCGTCCATGCGAACATGACGAGCAACGACGTCTGGCATGCTTTCGTGCAGCGGCATGACGTAATACTCTGGGAGAGTAGCAAGGTCCATTGCTAGCTCACTGATGCTGGGCGAAGGTGAAAATGCAGAGGGTAGGGGGTGTGGATCATTTCCATCCCAATTGCCACTCTTCATGTAGATATAGCCGCCGAGAAAATCGTACAGAGCCTTTCCCCCTTGACCAAGCATGTCCGCATTGGCGGAAAGAGTAGAAAAGTATGCCGTATAGTGCTTGCGCGGAGGTTGGAGCGCAGCAAGCGCAGTGGCAATGTCAGAACCCAAAGAAACCCGTTCCTTCGCTTTATCATCTCCACCTTCGCTACTCGCTTGAGACAAGGGTGGACCAACGCCCCCAAAGGGTGCGCTCATGAACACGACTGATGCAAATAGTTCCGGATGCGCGGACAAGCGCAAGTGTCCCGCAAGAGGAGACCCAAAGTCATGCCCTACGAGCATCGCAACGGATGGATATCCGAGCGCTCGTACCAGGGAACAAACGTCATCTACGATATTGAGCATATGATACGAGGAAAGCGCATCTTCGTATTGCACTTGGCTGGCGCTTCCGGATCTTGTCAGCGTTGTTCGCCCAAAACCACGCAAGTCAGGGGCGAACAACATGATAACCTTGATGAGCGTTGGCGATAGGCACCAAGACTTTGCGCCATGAGTAAGCAAGTTCTGGAAAGCCGTGGAGAAGGAGGATCAAGTGGCAGGGTGTGCTCGATTGATTGCTTGTATCTGGAAACGCTTCCAGGATATGGACGTTCAGCCCATCACGGTCACTCAAGGTGATGTACCGAGACGTAATTTGAGGAGGGAGATCAGGTAACTCGACTGGCATTGTGTTCATGACGTTTGATTTGAGTATTTCTGCTCAGGGAACCCTTTACCAGTCAGTTACAGGGTTTAGTAAATGGAAAGGCGGTTGTCACATTACAATCTTGGCGATTCGTCAAATATTGCTGTGCGGTACAAGCTCCAAGGACACCTCTTTGATAAGATTGGACAGTACCCTAGAGCCTTAGTAGGTGCATCCAAGTCTTGATAAGTCGATATCCAGCAGACACGCTATACTCACCTGCAGAACGGACTCGGGTTGTTGCACTGGCGTGGCAATATAGAACTTGATATATGTTTAGCCTGGAAGAAGGGACATATTCTTATCTGCTGCGCAGCAAAAATGATGTAACCTGTGAGATGATACCCTTGTAACAACCTCGCCGTTGTAGGGAATTTGAATTTGAATGTTCTATTTTTGGCAGGGGTGTTCTCTGGCAATGAATCACGCAGGAAACTTGATCCTAATTACAAGATGTCAATTGTAAGGAATACCTAACCTATAATGCTATGCGTCTGGTTGAGAACGCACCAGAAGTTCAGAAGCGATGGGAGGATGGTGATGGGTTTGAATAAGACGTTATACACACGGAACCGACAAATAAGTGTTGATGGCGGTTATGAAGATTGCAGTGTGTGCCTCGATCAAAGTCGCTTGAGTATTCAACCCGGAAGACTTGGACGTACATTTTGCGCAGCCTCCATCGCGCGCTCTTTTGAACCGATGGGCATTAATTGTGTTTGCTGTGTCCGCCACAACCGATTTATTTGGTATTGTTTGTCGCACCCTCAACCCAGAATTAGAGTACTTAAACCGCGTCCTCAAGGTTTGTTCTTGTTCACCGACCTTGACAACGCCTTTCCACACCAGCCCTTGTATACATTAGGTTTGTTTGAGCTAGCTATCTGTGGTGTTGACGAGCTGATCATCGCGTTATTGCGCGCATATAGATACCTGTTTACTCTTGAATCAACATGTGCGGCATCTTTGGCTACTGCAACTTCTTGAAAGAAAAGGTAAGTTGTGTTCCGATACAAGCTATTTCTGGGTCGCCATCGTGGCTGCGCGTTCATTCTCTTGCATCTACAACTCCGCGCGTAATGTCGAGCCTTGCGACCGAAATCTCATCTCATCACTGTTATAATTGGATGTCCATATTTAGTAACTTTACCTACACCTTGCTTCTTGATGTCGTCGCGTGTTCCCTGATATTACATTAGCTAACTTCACCTATTACAGGACCGCAAGGAAATCCTGGAGATTCTTTGCACAGGTCTAGCTCGTCAAGAGTACCGTGGCTATGATTCTGCTGGTCTTGGTATCGATGGCGACAAGTCAGGCGAAATTGTTTTTTTCAAGGAGGTTGGCAAGGTTGCCGGCTTGCGGCAACGTATTGCGGAGTCCAGCATCGACACGACCAAGTCGATGATATCCCAGGTCTCCATTGCTCATACTCGTTGGGCAACACATGGTCCCCCCTCCGTTCTCAATTGCCATCCCCTTCGCTCTGATGTGAACAACGAGTTCATTGTTGTACACAACGGTATCGTGACCAACGCTACAGCTCTTCGGCAAGTCCTGCAGAAGCGTGGCTTCAAATTCGAATCTGAAACTGATACGGAGGCGGTCGCCAAACTAACGAAATATGTATACGACTCTCGGCCTGACAAACGCATGACCTTCACAGCTCTTGTGAAGACCGTCCTGAAAGAGCTTGAGGGTTCTTTCGCCTTGGTCTTCAAGTCCATCCACTTCCCGAATGAGATCGTGACTGCCCGTCGCGGTTCACCTCTCCTGATTGGTGTTAAGACTGACAAGAAACTCAAAGTCGACTTCGTGGATGTCGAGTTTTCTGGAGCGGATGCTGACACCAAAGCCGTGGAAAGCCGTAAGTTACCTCGCCCCTCGATCTAGCCTTCGCTAAATGCTCTTCTAGTTGCTGTTCCCACTTCCCCTACTTCTCGATTGGCGCCTCCATCGTTACCCAAGATGTCTCGTCGTCGGTCCCGCAACTTCATGTCCGAGGATGGCATGCCCCAACCCATCGAATTCTTTATCGCCTCTGATGCTTCCGCCATTGTGGAGCACACCAAGCGTGTGCTCTACTTGGAAGATGATGACATTGCTCACATCGCTGAGGGTCAACTGCACATTCACCGTCTGCGCCGGGATGAGTCTACCACGGCCGAGACACCTGCCATTCGCAACATCGAGACACTCGAGATTGAAATTGCCGAGATCATGAAGGGCAAGTTTGATCACTTCATGCAGAAAGAGATTTACGAACAGCCTGAATCCGTCGTCAACACGATGCGTGGACGCGTGAATTTCGATGACTATAAGATCACACTCGGTGGGCTGCGTGCCTATCTGCACATCATGCGCCGCGGTCGCCGTATTGTATTCTGCGCTTGCGGAACGAGCTATCACTCTGCGTTGGCAACTCGTGCGATCTTCGAGGAGCTGACCGAAATCCCCGTTAGTGTGGAACTCGCATCCGACTTCCTGGACAGGAAGACTCCCATCTTCCGCGACGACATCTGTGTCTTTGTCAGCCAGAGTGGAGAGACTGCTGACACCATCCTGGCATTGCGATACTGCTTGGAGCGTGGCGCCCTTTGTGTGGGGGTTGTCAATACTGTCGGTTCAACGATCTCGCGTGAAACACACTGTGGTATTCACATCAATGCTGGCCCTGAGGTTGGCGTTGCGTCTACCAAGGTATGGAAACCTTTTCCAATCTGTTAACCATCTGATACGAGCGTCTTGTAGGCATATACCTCCCAGTACATCGCACTGATGTTGATGGCGCTGCAGCTATCAGAGGATCGGATCTCCTTCACTGAACGCCGCAACCAGATCATCGATGGCCTTCGTGCTCTGCCCTGCGCAAATCAAGAGTGTTCTCGAAAATGACAAGAGCTTGCGAGAGCTTGCCAATAGCCTCCTTGCAAACTCACGCAGCTTGTTGCTGATGGGTCGTGGATATCAGTCAGTAGCTCTCGTTCACGATCCAAACCGTATGATTGATCGACGATCTCTTTCAGGCATGCCACTTGCCTTGAGGGCGCTCTCAAGATCAAAGAGATTAGCTATATGCATTCGGAGGGTATTCTTGCAGGAGAGCTTAAGCACGGTCCCTTGGCGTTGATCGACGAGAACATGCCGGTCATCATCATCATGACCCAGGATTCACTATATCCGAAGGTCCAGTCCGCATTCGAACAGATAACCGCTCGCAAGGCTCATCCCATTGTTGTCTGCAACGAGGGTGATACCGGAATCAAGGCTGGGGTGAAAACCATCCGCGTTCCTCCCACTGTAGACTGCTTGCAAGGTCTCTTGAACATCATTCCCTTGCAGTTGTTGAGCTACCACTTGGCCATCAAGAACGGGTTTGACGTCGACTTCCCACGCAACTTGTGAGTTTTTGAGTGGTAGTAACTTGGCGTTCAACGCTCACTTCGTCCTGCAGAGCCAAGTCAGTTACGACCGAGTAAATGACCAGCCTTCAACTTCATGTCAGCGGAAGGTGGCATGCATATCGTTGGCTTAGGTTATTATCACGGACCTTCAAAATTACTGTACACATACACCGCTTTCAGGGACTCGTTTTGGTTTTGTACTCGATAACGGACGATTTGCATTCATGGACGGTTTCGCCCTTTTCTTTTCTTTTAGTACTTCACGATCCTCCCATCCGATACCGTATGTCTACCCTTACTTGTTGCCGACTGTTCGAGCCCCTTCGTTCTGCATACCATACATGTCGACAACTGTCTATGACCAGAGCGTTGAATCCAGTTATCCGGAAGTGACGAATTGAAGAAATGTAAAGGGACACGATGGATCAGTGAACGCTGCGCTTTTGTGAATTCCATGACCCTCTGGCAATATGTTGTTCATTCATCCAATATTTGTGCTACCTTTTACTTCCAAGACATAGGAAACCTATCATAGGCTATGTCAAAGTCGACGGAGCGCTGCGCAGAGGCAGGCCGCCGCCCAAGTTCCTGACGCCCCGTCTCGCCAAGTATACAAGCTGAGTTGCAGTCTAGCAATACCGGTCGATGCGTCCACGTAAAGCTTGGGACTTCTACTGCAAGTTGTAGCTTAAGTCTCAAACGATTAACTACAGAATCGGTACTGGAGTTCCTCCTTGGTTCCCTGCAGGGCCGCCTTGATTTTGTGTTTGAGAGTCTCTTGCTACCTTGATGTTTGGCTGCTTGGTCCGAGGTCCGAGTCTTTCCCTTCACTGCGCGATGACATTCTCTAGACTCGGAATCGTTGCAGAAACACATGTATTGTGTCCGTGATCAGGTATACAACCTAGTGCTGCCGCGGTCCGGTTCGGTCAGGTTCAGAGGCAGTTGGACAAGAACCGAGAACCGGACCTTGGTCCGGTTCTACCTTTATCGACGAACCTTGGACCGAACCTTTGCGGACGGTTCGCAGCGGTCAGGTTCGGTTTTTTTCTCGGTTCGAACGCGAACCGGACCCAATGTTTCTTATAGCCAGCAAAAAAAAAACAAAGTCGAAATACTTGTACTGGTAGCTACATATCCAACGAAGCTGCATGTCCCTCAGCCTCTACTGCAGCAGAAAGGTGCCCATTCCTGTATGCTCCCTTCAACAGTTGTATTGAATGCGCTGAATGTGGAGGTTGCAAGTGCATTGCGTCGCACAGTCGAAGTGATTCCTCCGCTTGAGAATGCTTGTTCAGAGGGAACAGCGCTGCCTTGAATGGGTAAGTAGTCGCGTGCGATGCGTGCAAGTGTAGGGTATTGCAGCGAGTGAAGCTAAGAAACGGTTAAGTAGTGAACAAATGAGTCAAAAAATGGACTTACCCCCCACCAGACAACAATGTTATCAGTGTACTCCAGCGCCGAAGACAAGTAAGCGGTGAGCTCTTGCCGAGGATTGTGAGTGAGATGGTCCCTTGATTGACATGTCCTGATAGCCTCACACATCCAATCATCACCATACTGCTTGCGTGCAGGTTTCGTTGGCGGAGCAGATTGATCTTCAGTAGCTTCCTGACTCGGCGGTGTATAATATTTATCGAACTGTAAAATGAGATCAAAGGGGGAACAAACAGTGTAGACGAGTACTTACCACAGCCTCCAAGTGAGCCCTGCCAGCTGCGACATCTTGAGCATGCCACCGACCTTCAATATACGCGAGCTTATAGTTCGGATCAAGAACTTAAACTATATTAGATCAGGATCATTGTAAAATACAATATCCTTGGCATCCTTAAGAGAACCGTCAGCATTGAGGGCACAAGCATCAGATCCAGACATTATGAGAGGAAAATATCACTCACCTGGTAGAGATTGCTCCTTTTATGTGTGGACAGAACTACCAGCCAGTCTCCGCCATGTGCATTGGAGGATCCTACAAAATATATCAGAGTAATATATCAGTCAGTTTATTGAGCTTAATTGATGGTTAATTGGTACCTTGAACTTGATTGGACAACCGGGAGCACAAGATGCGGGTCTCCAGACAGAATCGAAACTTAAAGATGTCGAGGATCCCAGAAGTCGTGCCCATGAGTGGGGAAGATGAGTGACCAGCCTCGCCGATATGTCACAGTCGAGGAAGCTTCAGGTTCGGGGTTCGGAACGGTTCGGGAAGGTCCGAACCCATGTTCGAACCGTCCCAGGAACCACGGACCGTGAACCTCATTTCGGTTCGGTCCGTCCAAAATGGGAAACCGTGGACCGAACCATGGACGAACCTGACCATTGGTCAGGTTCGAACCACGGTTCGGAACCGGACCGCGGCAGCACTAATACAACCAGCTGCACCTAGGGCGATATTCTCCTTACCACCAACATTTCCATCATCGCAATGGCAAGGACCCCGGAATCTGGGTAACTATCTATTCAAAGGATGTGCAACATAAGCGGCTGACTGATGTTTCGCACTCACCAACTTCTCAGTCTTGGAGTCTCATCGCGATAGCCACAGATGCGGCATGTATGTGACCGCGCTGAGCGGCCTATTTGGCCTTCAGAACATGCTGCCTACCATGGTTGCAGCTTGTCCGCTTCCCGTAGTGCGGGACTGTCACCTCCTAATGTGAATCGAGCTTATATACACATGACCGGTGGGAGGGATGCCAGACGGTCGTCAGTGTGTGTCGACATAAGGGCCACAACCTTGAAGCTAGTAGTGACAGCGAAGCTCACATTCCTCATGTACAAACAGAAGCAAGAAGGATCTAACGCACACCTGACCCCTGTGCCATAATTAACGGTCGCGTCTACTGATTAGCAGGGGCGTTTTTGTTCTGTCTTACTTATAATCATCGCAAGGTGAGTGCTCGACTCGCCTTGACAGAAATATTGATCTTTCTGTCTGATTAGACACCTGCCATCTCTCAGGGTGATTTCAGCATTTTCAATGATGAGTTCTGCAGGGTGGCGCTGTGACGCACTGCAGAGGCTGTTGGGACCATTACTTACATTTTCGGGGAATTAGCTACCTCTCCGATACAGTGGATAAGCGTAAAGGCTTCGTAAGCCAGCAAGAATGACGTTAGATACTATTAAATTAGAGGGGTATACACGTCGGCTTGTAGACGAATTACTAGAAGGACGGTTGCGCATATCATAACATTGTAGTCTGGTCACCTAGCCGCCTTAATAGGCAGGGAAAACTTCTGCTGCCTAAAATAGGTCGTCAAGTTTCGACATAGCATAGTAGAGCGAGTGTGAAATGACCTACCCATCAGCATTTCCAACAAATTTTTCGAATATTTCGTCACCCGCCTTAATAGGCAGGGAAAGGTTCTGCTGCCTAGAATAGGTCGTCAAGTTTCAATACAACGTAGTAGAGCGAGTGTGAGATGACCTACCCATCAGCATTTCCAGGAAGTTTTGCGGACCTTTGGTCACCCGCCCTAACTTGAATAGGCGTGGGGGGGTTCTGCTGCCTAGAATAGGTCGTCAAGTTTCCACATAGCATAGTAGAGCGAGCGTGAGATGACATACCCATCGGTATCTCGAAGAATTTTTTCGAACTCTTTTCTGAGACGCTCGAGCCGATCATTCAGCCCATTTTCAGTTGTTCCATATTCTTCTCCACAGTCCGTTTGGAACGCATCGCAGTCTCTTAAAAAATGTTCTAGGTTCGTTACGCGAGTGTTGGATAATTCTGGTTCGTTTAATCCCCTTGCCCGAGTGAGGAGAGAAGCCGTTATGGTCGACATGACACCTGGGGCGTAATTTTCAGGAAAGCTTTGAATGTAGGGGACATGGATACGCACCAAGAATGGTGATAGCGATCGAAACCTGGAATTGCATGAGAGTCAGTCTATCGTAAAATCATATGCATGCACTCTCAAACTGACCTGCCTACCAGATAATGACGCCGCAAGACCCGTGGTAAGCGCCCCGAGCAAAATTTGTAAACCTGTCGCAATGTTCAACAGGTAGCCTGTCCATTTTGCTTCAAAAGGAACGCCATCAGAACATTCCCAGAAACGAAGAACCTCAGCATCATGCTCGCATACCGAGCAGAAGAGGCTAATATTTGACGATTTGACTAACCTTTTGTCCTCTCCCACTCCGCGTCCTTCAATAGTTGGTTCAAGTCGCCTTTTTATGTTCTGTCGTTGTGGGGTCAGACTAAGGATCATGCCAAGTGAAAAGGGGGAGCAACACAAACCCAAGGTTGAGGCTCCTCGTCATCAGGAGGAGATTTTCTTTTTCTTTTTCTTCTCCTCGATATGAGAGTTCATCTTCATACGAGGTTCCTCCTCGACGGGCACTATCCAGCCAAGGTCAGAAGCGTTGGCAGGAGCATGGCCTGACACAACTGTGTGCCGCGACAGTCCACGCAACATATGACCGTCCCGGCTTCTCGTAGCTCGAGGAGCCCGAGGAACGGGCTCAAAATCCGCATATAGATCATTGTGATCACGAGCCGGTGACTGTCCCTGTGAACTGTCATTGCCAAGTAGGGGCTTCTCAGTCCCCGATGACTGGGTCTGTGGACGACCTCCGTTGTCTGTAAATCCCAGTGACGATGGAGAAGGCTGCCGTTGCTGGACTTGAATCTGAGTGGAGTGCTCAATGGGCCCGGGGGTATATGGCAAGGTTTGTTCGGGATCCATGGTGCTCCCACAATGTGGATTTGGTCAGGAGGTGGAAAAGCTTGTGCGAGGCAACCTTGAGTCCCATTGGAAAATTTATACATAAAGTAAGTATTCCCGCATCTTACATGTCGCTTCGCATACACAGATCGCCCCGGGAATGATCCGTTCTGCTGCTGCCACACCATGAGAAAGCATTGTAGGTACGAACAGCGTAACGTAAGGACATACCTCGATCGAGACAAGTGACCATGCTCGAACAGTTTGAAACGCTTGAAATCGGTTACAACAACGAGCATTTGCTAACTCATACCTCGATTTTCGTTCTGAGGCAGGCATTGTCGACGACGTCTTCCTACGACTCGTCCGAGTGGAGATCTTCCTCTCCTGTAAGTGAGGTAAAGCATCAGGTACTTACTTCGTCCTTCTCAACGGCAACTGTTACGCGCGACAACCTGTCACACAGGCTGGCAGCCTGAGCCCTGTCACCAGCTTTCGCTGAGTCGGTGATAGTGATGTGCCGTGCTTGGCTTGGCCTGAAAGCCATGACTTCAGAGGGCTTTGGCCTGGCCTGGGCCTAGCTCGGGCCTAGGTTGTTGACGATACGTAAACATGCTAACTTACCAGTCCCTTCTTTTGAGACATTGTCCGCGTCCTTATTGCATCCAAGTTGGCACCTTTGATACCATATGTCACACCTCAGGCATTCCAGCTTAATCTGGCTCGAGAGTTTCTGCCACAATCTAGGTTATGTTGGACCGAGTGTTGGCACAGGGTGGGATGCAACTTGAAGCAGGCACCGGAGTTGCTCAGGCCCCGATCAGTGAATTCATTGTTGTAGTCGTGAGAACTATAGAAGTATGTAATTCTGCTCCTGCTAAATATCTATAATTATAAGCTAGCCACACTGCGAAAGATTCAAGTTGTTGGTACATACCCATGCATGGATGCTATGCAAATCCAAATTATAACATTCCCGACTCCCACAATTAAAGTTGCCACCGTCCGGTTCTGAACCCACAGAACCAGTCATGAGCCTCGAACCTCAGAGGTTAGCTCACCACGGTTGGGTCTAGTAACAGTTAGGTTCGGGAGGGTCCAGAGGTGGTTAGGGTCGAGGTTCGGGGAATAATAGAATTTGAACCGTATGCGGACTCGTTCGAACCGTGACCGAAGCGCTGTAGATCTTGTTAAAAAAGTAGAAAGACATTCGGTGGTAGGTACTGTACAGTTGTAATATATCACTGATCAGGACCGCTTGTGGCTGATACACCTGGGGATAGTTAATGCTGAGCGCTGAGTGGTGAATACTAGAGTTAAGCATCCTGAATTTGCACTATGGATGACCAGTGTGCGGTCACCGCGGATGGAACACTCAAAGATCCCTGCGACATAGAATGGGAGTACTCCCCAACACAAAAACTTTCCGCAATACCTCTCGTTGCTCTTCCATCACCACCGCCAGCAGTATTAGCGGGGGAGGGTGGCTGGCCACTGTAACCATAAGAGTAGGGTTAGTATCTTCAACGGTACGGTATAAGTCACTAATCTGTGCAACGCTGTACAATCTTGTACAGTATTGTACAGGTGCCCCCTGGTTTTCTGATGAACACGAGCAGTTGATGAGGTTTCACACTCAAGTCGCTAAACCTCAGCACATTCTCGACCTTGGGAGACACAGCATGGATATGACTGCGCTGGACGACCTATTTGGCCTTCACAACAGGTTGCCTATCATCATTGCAGCTTGTCCGATGATTTCGTCAGGGAATGACTACTACCTCCCAACGTGAATTAACCTATACACATGACCAGTAGAGGGATGCCAGACAGCCGTCCTGGTGTGTCAACATAACGGCCACAACCTTAAAGCTAGCAGTGACGGCGAAGCTCACATTCCTCGTGTCCAAGCAAATGCAAGAAGGATCTAATACGCACCCTATCCCTGTGTACCATAATGGTCCCATGGTAGCCTTAGGATTGAGGTTTTTGTGAACGCGTCACTGTCCAGGTCGCATTTCTGTTCTATATCTTAGTTATAATCATCGCAAGGTGGGCACTCGACTCGCCTTGATAGAAATATTGCTTTTCTGACCACCTGCTATCTCTCAGGGTGATGTTAGCATTTTCAATGACGCATTCTGCAGGGCGGTGGTGTGACGCGCTGTAGAAGCTGTTCGGACCATTGCTTACATTTTCGGGGAGTTAGCCACCTCTCCGATATGGTGGATAAGTATGAAGGAAGGCTTTGGATGCCAGCAAGAATCGCCATCTGTAGTGAATGTTTCGGGACGGCAAAGTGACGTTAGATACTATTTCAGAGGTCTACATATCGGCTTGTAGACGAATTACTAGAAGGACGGGGAAAGCTTCCGCTGCCTAAAATAAGTCGTCAAGTTTCAACATAGCATAGCAGAGCAGGCTTGAGATGACCTACCCATCAGCATTTCCAAGAAGTTCTTCGAACCTTTTTCTGAGATGCTCGAGATGATCATTCAGCCCGTTTTCAGCTGTTCCATATTCATGTCCGTGGTCCATTTTGAAGGACCGGCAGTCCCTTAAAAATTGATCTAGGTCCTTTACGCGAGTGATGGATAATTCTGGTTCATTTGATCCCCTTGTCCGAGCGAGGTAGGAAGCAACTAATGTCGACATGCCACCTGGGACGTGGTCTTCAGGAAATCTTCAAATGCAGGGGACATGGATACACACCAAGAAGAGTGGTAGCGATAGAAACCTGAAATTGCACGAGAGTTAGTTTATCGTAAAATCGTATGCATGTACTCTCAAGCTGACCTGCTTACCAGTTAATGCCGCCGCAAGACCCGTAGTAAGTGCCCCAAGTAAAACCTGTAAACCTATCGCGATGTTCAACGCGTAGCCTGTTATTTTTGCTTTAAAAGGAACGCAATCAGAACATTTCCAGGAACAAGGAACCTCAGCATCATGCTCGCATACCGAGTAGAAGAGGCTGATATTTGATAATTTGACTAACCTTTTGTGGCATATTGTGCCCTCTCTCTCTCCGCGTTGAGAATACTTGGATCGAGTCGCTCTCCAATGGTTCGTCGCTGTAGGGTCAGGCTAAGGATCAATGCAAAGTAAACAGGGGGAGCAACACAAACGTGAGGTTTCTCCTCGACGGGCAATATCCAGCCAAGGCCAGAAGCACTGACAGGAGCCTGGCCTGTGCGCCGCGACATTCCACGCATCAGATGACCGTCCCGGCTTCTCGTAGCTGGGGGAGCCTGAGGGACGGGCTCAAAATCCGTGTATGGATCATTGCGATCACGACCCGGTGAATGTCCCCGTGAACTGTCGCTGCCAAGTAGGGGCTTCTCAGTCGCCGATGACTGAGTCTGTGGACGGCCTCCGCTGTCTGCAAATCCTAGTGATGAAGGCGAAGGCTGCCGTTGCTGGGCTTGGAGCTGAGTAGAGTGCTCAATGGAGGCGTAAGGCAAATTTTTTTCTACATCCATGGTGCTCCCACAATGGGGATTGGGTCAGAAGGTGGGAAAGCTTGTGCAAAGCAACCTTAGACACTGTTGGAAACTTTATACATAAGGTGGAGCACTTGCGTCTTCAAATCGCTTCGCATACACAAATCGCCCCAGGAATGATGCCGTTCCGGATTACTGATTCGGCTGCCGTCACACCATGAGAAAAAAATTGTAAGTACGAACAACGTAACGTAAGGACATACCTCGATCGAGGCAAATAAGGCTCGAACAGGAGGTTGAAATCAGTCACCATTAGCGAGTTGCAGCTCATACCTCTCTCAGGCAGGCCGCCGGCGTTGTGGACGTCTTCTTCCTGCGACTCGTGAATAACCAATGGAAATATGCTCGCCAAGTGACATGATCGTCGAGGTCCTTTTGTCCTGTGCTGTATTAAGTGAGGTAAAGCATGTAATTCATTCTTCTCAACTTGACAACGGTAATCGTTGCGCGCGACAGCCTATCAGCTTGAGTCCTATCACCGGCTTTCGCTGGGCACCCATGTGCGCAATGCGCATGATGCCGATCTTGTTTGGTTCGTCGTTGTCCCTTAAAAGTTGTTGTGGCAGTACACTGCCATCACTGAAGTTTCTGGCCGCTGTCGCAGAAACCATGGAACTGACAACATATCGGAGGCCACTCATTGTCACCGACTGATACTCTATTGGGAGGGTTTTAAAGACTAAATTCTCTGAAAGGTTTAGTTCCTGTACCCTCTTCTAGGGTACAGGTCTCCCAGGAAAATTCTCTGTCGACTCGATCATGACGGCTCCACTCCGGCCCGCCAGGTTTAGTTCAAGCTTCAGCGTCTTACTCACCCAACGTCGGGCATTGCCGAGCTAGTCCGCCGCACAGCATTACGATGTGATACCGTACCGGCGGTATCACGTGTGTTCCATGAGTAGAGTCATTTTTCGGGTCGGAATATTTCTCATGTCGAATATCGGAAGACACTTGGCTAGGGCCGGTGAGTGATTGCCATGAACCATGATTCTCAACTAACCTATGGCTGACCACTATATCTTCAAGGCGCAAAGCACAACCTGCTATGGCTTCAGATCGGACGAGTGCCCTGATCATATCGACGAGGCATGATTGAAGCAAGACATAGACCGTGACATCTGGGACGAGGGGGAGGAACTCTCCAGGCCTGGTGGCATCCAAGAACTAGCAGCGAAGAAATCAAAGCAAGTACCACTTGCAACGACACGGTGGTTGAAATTTCTACCTAGACATCGCTATCTCGCTTTAACGAGCTGAAAATATCAAGGGTCGAGTCTACTCCTGTATGACTACTGGTGAAGCGCACCATTGGACATATGCAACTGGACAATGGGGTAACACAAAAACCTGATTTGTGAAAGGTATGGTCCTTGTCGTCGGAGCCCACTGCACATAATGTCATCATTTAAGTTTGAAGTCAACACATAAGCCCCAATCATTTTCATACGATGCTATGGAATATCAGGGAAGATATCACGATGACTACCTGATGATATGCCACTTGCCGCGCAGTGCGTCTTCAGCTAAGTTAAGAAGCTGCATTTAGTGCCACCAGACTAAAGCAAGTTCGCAACGGCAGTACGCGAAGAACCCCGCTTCTCTCGGTGGTCGTGAGATGCCTGATTCAAATACGACTCGGGCTTTGATCCATTAAAATAAACCCATCCGTTTGTTGCCGATGACATTGTCAGTAGAGACCACGTACGCAATTTTACATATACGTCAGAGAAATCCTATAACGGACGCTTGGAAGATAGAAGCTGAAGCTAGCATGTCTGATGGTGTTTGAGGTCCCACCAACATAGGTATGGCTGGTAAGATCTGACCGTCCTTCGCATCAACTTGATTAAGATATCCCTTCACAATACACGCCTCGAAATCATTTTAGTATCTTGGGCTTGCAGATGTAGTGCTCCCTGCGGCGGCACGGCAAAGAGGATTGTGAATCCGTTGATCGGACTGCAGACATGTCTGGATCTGAAGAACAACTCTACCCAGAAAATGCAACCAGCTCTGGGGGATGATCTGAACAGTCTATTTTCACCAATTCTGCATAGAAACGTTCTATGGGAGCGCAGTAACAGTCATTCTATGCGACAAAGTAGTACCGACTGTATCAGTATGACCTAACAGTCTGTGTCATCGGCTGCGATGGGTAGCCAGTAGCCAGTAGGGCAGCATAGGCTACGTTCTGCGACAGAGACTCACTTCCCGTGCCTGGACTGCACAGCGGGTCGGCGACTATGCATTTCCCAATGACTATGATGACGAACACGGTGAACCCCTGTTTTCCGAAAGTGTGACAGATCGGGTCAGTGAAATCTAGGATGTGGGGTTACAGAATGATGAAACTTGTAGACGCTCGTATTAAGATTCAACTTTGTGTGAATACGACGTACGAAAATGCCGACGCATAGGACTCGTATGCGAGTAAAGAGCTATTGGAGAACTGCATCAAGAAGATTCAAAATCAACCCCATGAACCTAGTCCAGTGATGGGCTTCCATGCTATAGGGACACAGCAATAAAAATATCAATCTTTCTTCGCGTCGCAACCTGTCACAATGGGTGTGCAGAGGTATGGAGCCAGGGATGATGATGCAGTGGCCAGTCGTAGTAGCATTGCTAGTAGCAGTGCCAGTAGCAAGGCTACCATCGATACGCAGCGGGGTGCTCGTACCAAGAATACCGAAGTACTGACAAAACTCCGATGTATCATAGAGCTGCCAGCGGTTCATGGGCGTTCGTTGTGATACATACCGTAAGCTATAGAAGCCACTTCGCAAAAATAGTCATGGCTCTGATATCATGATGCAGATGAAACGACAACAGAAAACTAGGATACTTCGGATCGTGCGCGTGAGGCCCGGTGTGGCGTTTGGACAACATAGCATCCATAAGCATACACGAAACTCTGCTCGTCTGTAGGAAACGGGGATTTGTGTGACCTTGAATATTGGACCTTGAAGTGTGTAGCATACCATACGCCGCGGAGTTGAAAACAATATTATGATGTTTATATTTTAAACCCCGGTATACAACGCGAAAGCTGCAGCACAAGCCAAGTAGATTGCGGGACCGTCAACCTACCCTGATCCTGATCAACTTAATGTTATAGTTCATTACCTGTTGGATTTAATTTCGCTGGTGGCCAACCCAAGCTTGATCACAACGTGCTACAGCCTTTCATGTGCGTGACAACCGCAAGTGAGCCTCGGAACAAGTCCATTTCACCGAATCAGAAATAGTTTCGTGACCTCATCAGTCCTTGTCATGCACTGATAGAAGGATTATTTTGCTGTTTGTACGTTTGAGCGCAGTACTTGTTTTGAATTTATCCCTCTTTTAGCACCCTTCGTGCAATGTTTAGCTATCACCGCATCTTCCACCAATTCTTACTGTTCCAAATCAGGGTTTCCGGTCAAAGATTGATGACCATGGCCATCTCGCAGCATACTGCTGCTTGCCAATTCGCACTGTTTGTGACAAGATCCTGTGGCTTCATTTTTGGTATACACTTCCAATAAAACGCTAACGCGCTCACAGCCCAAGACTTCTGGTATAAAGGGATCCATAAGGTGTTTAAACAGGTATTATCGTCTCCCATTTCTAAGTCGTCTAATCATTACTTGCAATGACGTACTCTCTCTGCTTTAATTCTAGCCGCTATCGTGACCGTGGCTCAAGCCCAGTCTCTCACCGTTGTCAACTCTTGCACCGAATCTGTTTTCTTGAACACGGGCACCAGCTATGGTAGTATCGACAACGATGTCACCGTCGCTGCAGGCCAGAGTGCAAACCTAGGCATTAGCTCCGACTGGGACGGCGCTATCAACGTCGGTAAGTGTGTAGCTCCCCTCCTCAGCTTATCACTGACCGCACTACTAGGTACTGGATGCAACAGCGACGGTTCTTCGTGTACTACTGGTGGCCCTACCTGGGACGGTGTCACTCCCTTTAGCAGAGCCGAATTCAACTTTGTGGGTCCCGGTCGCAGGCATTGAAATAACTTCTGACTTCAAAATGCAGTACTCAATCGCCGGAAGCGTGACATATGATATCTCGCTCATCTATGGATATAACGTTGGAATGGAGATTTCCTCCGGTGATTCGAGCTGCGACAATTTCGCTTGCACGATCTCATCTGGCTGCGTGAGTAATCTATCCGTATTGAGATCATGCATGTTCATATTGTTTCAGCCCGTTCCTGGACCTGGAACCGACACGTGCTACTCCCCGTGCTGCTCCTCTGTGAGCGCATGCAGCGGTGGCGCCCTTCCCGCTAGTGGAGGAGGCTGCGTTGACAACGCGGGTCCTGGCCCCAACAGCGCTTTCTACTATGACACTTGTTATAATGCCTATGCATTCCCTGATAATGACGGCTCGGGTATGTGTTTCCATCTTACTGCCATCGGTATAGCGGACTGATAATTATCGTTCAGGTGGCTATACTCCTGCTGACTTTGTCGTTTATACTTGCGGCAACACCGATATCACTCTTACTCTGTGCTCTGGCACAACTTCTGACTACACTGACTAAATATAGGCAATGGATGACCGTTTATGTTGTAGTTTGGAACTGTCGTATTCGTTCGATATAACGTGGTTTTTTGGTACCAATCTTGTCGGTAGTTTTTGCGAGCAGTAAAGTGTACTTGCGAATAGAATCTGCTTTTGCGGTGTTGTGACTCTCTCGCATGCCGGTGAAACCCTGGTCATTTTCTTGACCGACGATCGGCGAGAAGATTAGACTATCAATAGTAGTGCATCTCAATTTACAGGCTCTCACTGACAGTACTGCTTGTACTTTCACGACGACCATGTTCGGGACTCAGGGGCTGCGTCCGGAAACTGCCGCATTCAAACACCGCTTATTACCTTGTGGAGTATAATATTTCTTTGACTTGAACAACCTTCTCTGCTTTCATCTATTGAACTAATTACTTGACGTTCAAGTATCTTATAATGGCTCCCATTAGGTCTGAAAGGCAGAGAAAGCCATATGCTGTAAGTTTTGACATCGTAGCAGGTGTGTCGTCTGATTCATTGATGCTCTCAGCGTCCTCGAGGGTCTGATGGCCATTGGGTCCATGACCGAGCTCCGCTTCAATCAGCAAAAGCAAACGCACCAGCCAACACCGGTTCAACCACAAAGCTCATCGTATCCAACTTGCACTACGAGATCACGCCTAAAGACTTGGTGGTAGGTATTCTATGCCGTCCATGACTAGAAAGCGCCTTAAATCCCTTTTTAGTCCATTTTCGGACAAATAGGCACGCTCGTTCGCGAGCCTTTGATCAGGGTACGATGATTCCGAATTCGAAAACACCTCATCACCTCCTGCCCGGATTTTTATTTCGCTCGCATGGACCGGACAATGCTTGTGGATGATTCGGATCGCT
Source organism: Suillus subalutaceus (assembly GCF_016647625.1). Lineage (NCBI taxonomy): Eukaryota > Fungi > Basidiomycota > Agaricomycetes > Boletales > Suillaceae > Suillus > Suillus subalutaceus. The sequence goes on along the minus strand of NW_024540360.1, from coordinate 140,935 downwards.
TTCGCTTCTGGCTCATATAACTGAAGATGACAACGAAACTGAACCTGAAACCCGCTTTTCATTTTTAAAGTACGACCGCAGTGGACGTTCATCTGGTGTGGCAGTTGTGTCGTTCGAGACACCCTTACAAGCAACGCGTGCCAAGAGACAGTTCGATGGTAAACTTGCAAAAGGTAAGTGTTATTCGATAGTTTTGAGTCTGCAGTGTGACCTGCATATGTCGTAATTCAATCGTTTGTTCTGATTTTTCTTTACTATGTAGGACAACCTATGGAAATCGCGTTCGACACCGCGCCATTACGAACATCCTCGCTCTTGAGTAGGATTGAACGACCTTCATTGGCAGAGCGCTTGAGTGGTAGTGCTGCACCGAAACAGCAAGGAGGGTAAGGAGTGAAACACACCTTTAGCACTGCTCTAATCACATTCTTGCGTTCTCAGTGCTAGCCTGACTCGCACACGCCAACCACGATCCGCAAAAGTTGCCTCGTCATCGAAGACAAAGGCTCCAAAGCCTACGCGATCCAAAACTCCCACGGCTGAGCAGCTTGATCAAGAGCTCGACATTTTCATGGCTGATGACAAAGGTGTTGCAGTCAAGAAAGCAGCCACTGTAGATGATGTTGAGATGGCGTGACCTGTGTTTGCGTCAAGTACCTGTACATAGTGAATGTATGCTATTATATATCGGGCTAGTTACATGCTTTTAGTGTTTGGGAAGGTCCTCATCGACATCATTGTCCACTTTGCATTCCACGTCACACGGGGCGTTCCGAAAAACAGCAAATAACATGACTAAGATACATAGGAATATCCAAAATACATAATGATAATGCAGTATCATGATGAAGTCCATTATGATTTAGTGCTTTTTATGATCTCGGTAATCGTGTAGCGTTCCTCCTCAATGCCAGCACGCATCGCGGTAGATTGTTCTTCCGTGAGTAATACAATGTCATATTGCAATAGCTTGAACGAGTCGCCGTGAGGAAACCCACGTTTACGAGCTTCCTCATCGTCTACAATATCCTTCAAGTTCTGTAAAGAGGTGTGTCAAACCAAGTGGCCTCAAAGAAACTCAGGAAGCCAGACATACCACTACCAAGGATTTCTTAACACCAAAGACGGAATCGCTTCTTAAATAGTCACAGCCATCCGGATAAAATGCCGTGACTAACTTGTGGAAACCAGGAGCTTCGACCATCATGTGTAAATGATTTGGCCGCATGTTGTGTCGACCAAGAAGGAGAAGAAGTTCACCAACAGGACCCTGTTAAAAATACGGCATTTTTAACGAAAGGTTACGTAGGCATGAAACATCGACTTACGTCTCCAGGAATTGGGTACGCTACTGGTACAACAGCACGATAGCCAAATCTACCATCGTCACCAGAGCGTAGGCGACCTCTGCAATCGGGATGAGTGCGGTCTTCGTATTGGATGTCATAGAATCCTGACAGAAATAATGAGTATGAATCGTAAGATGAGGTTCGGCAGGAGCTAACCATTAGCATCGGTCTCCCAAGTTTCAATGACGGCATTAGGGATTGGCTGCCCGTCAGTCGTCAAGATCCGACCTTCGACGTACATGTAATCTCCCTTTCCTTCAGACGCAATCGATTCACCGAAGTTCACTGCGACTCTATTTACAACTAGACGTGCATTGGAATTGCTTGCAACTCACCATCTGCAGCGTCCTCCGTTAAGAATGGACCCAGGACGCTGTTCTCGGTTGCCCCTCCCGCAATGGGATTATTTAACGAATCGACAAGAGCAGAAACACCTAGGACATCTGATAGCAGAATGGTTTCTTGACGCAATGGTGTGCACTTTTGTCCAGTGCGCGTTAAGAAATCAATTGCTGCCATCCATTCTTCTGTGGTTAAACTAGGGATAGTCGTGGCGTCAGTCGGGAACTGGAGATTCAGCAGGAAATAAACATGCCTGGTCTCGTTGATGAACTGGTGCAGGTGCTTTATCAGCGCCTTGAATATGAACCTGTTGCGTCTGCATGTATGCAATGTGTTATATGTGTACCCACTTGCGTTTGAAGTACATGGCACGTACGGATTGGGTGTTAGCTCTGTGAGCTTCTGAATGTTGGCGGTGATGATTTCTGGTCTATCAGGTAACTAGTGCCTTGTTAGAAAGAACTGGTGAGGACCACAACAATAACTGACTGGCAAGTCGAAGCTTGGGACAGGAATGCCGTTTGAGGTGGCCTTGACTTGGACTTCCGGTGCGTCTGACATGATGTGGATTGAGAGAAGGTTCAAGTTGGGGTATTAGTACCACGGTCCGGAGCATGGGATTATATAGTGTAACGGGTGTATTGATATCTAGGGGTGGTTCGGATCTTTGGGTCGCAGATATCAGCGCTTCAATCGTGTAGATCCGTATACTATTGATCATATGATGTTATGATTACCCGGCGTATGAATACATATAACGTCGCGACCGTTTATCAATATTACGTAGTCATTAATAGCCTACTACTCCCCATTCTCATACTACTGACCATGCAGTCACTGTCTGATTTTTCCGAGTCAGCACTTGTGAAACTCAGTGTTTGTACCCGAGGATCTAGTGTGGCCGGGATTTCTGTAATATTGGTCGACTGATTGGCCACGGTGGCACAGGGAAAAGCACTCATATCCATTGAGCCGTCCCCTTCTCCCACGGCTAGGGTTTTGTCAAGTAACCAGTCCCTCTCGTCTGAAAATTCTCGGTTCCCAGAAGTGGCGTCCCCGAGTCCGAGTCAAGGTACGAGTTTCAAGCCTATGCAAGACCCCGAGGAGACCATCTTTTGTTGGTTCCAACAGTTATTCTTTCGCTGACGTTGTCTGTTAGTGTCTTGCCTCTCAACACCGTGACTGTGTCCGGCGTGCGCTGCTCACTCCTCTGAATATTCATGTACATTCCAAGTCAGTTCAATGCCCTCCTTTGACATAAACCCATCTCCCTTAGTGCAGTCCGAATTCTAATTTATCCAAGCGCCCACTTTTCACGTTACAAACACGCTCAGGGGGTCGCCGTGACCACGCCGCCGCTCTGGCCTCCACTCATTCGCCCCTTCCATATCATGTAGTTTCCATGCTCGTTATAAAAATTGTTCTGGATAGCCAACGAGCCACCAACCCCAAAAATGCGCCTTAAGACGGCGTCCATCGTCCTCGCGCAAGCCTGGACCAGTATCATAGTAACACTCAGAAGAGTCAGAACACACTGCACATACAATAGTAGATTGGACCAAATAACGTACGTCAACCGTACGTACTGTCCAGCATAGTGCTCCACCCCACCGGACAATAAACAATGATCTAAAAAAAATTGCCCCACGCATCATGCTGACATGCTCCATGCAAGCTATTAAAGGTACTAAGCTAATCTCGAGTGGGAGAGATATGCAAATATACGGCGGGAAGTGCGGCACAATAAAAGACGGAGAGCGTGCTCGATAATCCACGACGTGCACCCGAAATTAGTGCTGAACTTGAAGTGAGAGTGCTGAACGGTTACTACGTAGATAGTAGCCCAGAATGAGTTCGGATTGAGGCTTGACAAATGGAGAGGATGAGGCTGAAACGCGCATGCGAAACGTAGACATGACACGACCTGATTAATGCCGCTTCCTCCCAACCTTGAACCCACATGACATTGCAGCAATCTTGGATCCCACGTCTCAGTCTGGCTGATTTTGGACAACTATGTGCTTTGGTAAGTACTACTTCAGCCAGTCTGCGACCATTTAATCGACTTGTCGATCGGTGTTGCACTCGTGAGTTGGAGCTCAATATATATAACTATGTAATTAATACAAAAAGTATCTGCTCAGGGTATTTACTACTATGACTACTCGGGGATGCGTGAATCATTGTGGACGCCGACAAGGTCCCTTGGACAAGAACAGGATGACGTGGTTGTGATGAACCTTGATGAACGGTGCACTGGTAATTGCTCGTACCTTGGAACCGAGCGACAGGGGATTGTAGCCGGTTTTCTCGCTTGTCCGAAAGGAGTTTGATGCTTACGGTGAGCTTACTAGTAGCCTACAGTAGGCACTGATGATGGAGACTGAATACCTTGACGAACTTGGTACATCACGGTCACCTAGCACCAACTGCCACTTTGGGCCGTACAGAGATTGTGCGAAACCCATTTACAACATCTTGGATAACGTTGTTGGCAAAACTACCGAGTTTTGCCAACCGGTTCGGCAAAACTGGTTGTGCCTGGTCCTCGGCAGAACTCAGGGTGGCAAAACTTGGTAGAACTCCAGGGTATCCGAGACTCGCGGAGATGTAATTGAGATCTCTGATGACATAGTTTGAATTCAAGAGAACATGCACATTGCAAAACGACGTCCCTAAAGTAAGATGGTGCATGCTGGAGGGCGCCCCCTTGCATCACTGATCAATGACAATTTCGAGCGCCTGGAACGAGTTGACAACAGCTCACATCGTTACTACTGGAAATGCAAACACTACAGATAACTCATCAGGTACTCGAATCCAAGGTCGTGACAACAGCCTACCGAATCATCTTATCAAGCGCTGTCAAAATGCAACTGCTCCGCTGCGGAGGCTGGGAAGTCCACCCACTGTCGACATGCTCACATGCACACTCGTGAAGAGGTTGGCATTGTTGTCAAGACTGCACAGAATCTTGAAACATCCTTCGCATGGGCACCTCCGCTCTCGACTGAGCTTCGCAATGTAGATGACCTTCTTGCTGGTCCAGAGAGTATCTCGCCTGACGATATTGCCGTTGAATTTCCAGCTCTCGAAGAGTTGAAAAGGACTGAAGAAGTTCAGAGCATCATGTAACGAAGTTGACGTGCTCGATGGAAATGCTTTTGATTTTGACGAGTTGGATCGTCGAAATGTACAAGGAATAATACCACAGACTGTTCTAGATGAGGTTGAGGTGGTTAATTACAATGGCGAGGGTGACGGCTGGGACGAGGCAAAATATTGATGAGTCATCATTAGGAATGTCGTACACAGATTCTGCAACCAAGTTTTGCCGGTTTCGCCGAGCCGGGTTATAACCGGCAAAACTAAAGCAAGCAGTTTTGCCCTCACACTAACCAAGGTCCTGGGCCCTGGCAACCAGGCGAATACGAGCTCATAGATCAGATGGCCTTATCAAAGACTTATGGTCTGATGGTTATATGTAGGTGTTTGAGTTTGAGCCAGTCAGATTACATCCTACATAAATTTTAGTGTATTTTTTTTCCTCAGCACAACACTACCAAGTATCTTAGGAGTCTAGAAGAAAGTCAGACATTAAGAATGCATCTTCCACATATCACAAACACCGGTTTTACATACAAAACAACATGACTACTTGTTACACGATAACCAAAGATCACAATCATAATTTGATTTTAGCAAACTCGGTCAAGAATTTCTCTTGCGCTTCAACCACGACTTTGACGTGTTCAAGGGAAAGCGGTTCGTCCCTAAAACCACAAGTATCAGTACTGTGGAATACATCATACAAGGAAATGTCATACGATGACATGGCCAACGCTTGCGCGGTCCGCACAAGATTCTTGATAGTGCGACCTAATTTTTTTTGCGACTAGTCAATGGAAATGTTTCAAGTATGAAAAGTAGCGCATACCGTTGAAAGGCTTCGCGGCCAGTTCCTTCAGGTCAGCAAGCGAAACATAGCACTGCGGCTCTTGTCCTTCAAGTTTGACAAACTCGTCCGGGCTCTGCCGTCCGTCTCCAGGCTGTCCACTGCCTCCCCACAGTTCGCACCCAGCAAGCTCAAAGAACTTTCGCCAGATAGTCAAGCGGGCGTCAACATCCAGCTCTGGGTACTTCACGGCTTTAACAGACGTCAGGTAATGGAAGGATTCTTAATAAGAGAGGTAGCTACCAATGGAAAACCGGGATAAGAAGGCTTCGTCAAAGGCCTGGATACGATTGGTAGTCAAGAAAAGGACGCCACGATGGTACTCGAGGACCCGAAGAGCAACAGAAACGAGGGCGTTGCGCTCCAACTTCAGGAATGTTCAGACATTGCAATTTGTAAGAGATGTATAATAACAGACCTCGTGAAGACTCCTTTGCTCCAGAAATACCTATAGGTGCAGCATATGGAATGAACATGACGCGTAGATATCGAAACCAACTCACATCGGCTTCGTCAATGAGGACGACTGCATCCCATGTCGTTGCAAGCTGTGACAGCGCTATGATCAAGAAAAGGCGAACAAAAATTAAGCTCACGAACCCTCAGGACATCACCCAGATTTTTCTCCAATGTAGCGGGTGTAGTCGAAAGCTCAAGTGAACTGAGAACGTAGAGTGGTCGTTTCAGGTGTTCAGCCACAGCCTCTGCGGTCAGCGTTTTGCCTGTCCCAGGCGGACCGTGTAGGAGCGCAATCTGAAAATTTATTGGTGACACCAGAATCATCCACGTATAGAGATGTCCTCACCATTCCCCCACCTTTCCCAGTAATGACATCAGAGAATACCTCCCCAGATGTATTGGTCGTCTTTGTGACATTGACGAGCCCTTTGACAAGAACCTAATCAACTATCAGAAGCTGATCCTTCAAGTTCAATTGCCAATGTTTCTTCTACCTTTGTCGCTTTATTAAGAACGAGATGGTCCCAAGCATGTTCATCGAAATGGATCTCCTCAAGTTTACGAACGTCGATCGTCTCCCAAGTCTGACGCAAGGTTAGTTGCATGAGGGCTCCATGGACATATTAATGTACTGGTACATGCCTTGCGACGGACATCGAAACCATGTACTTTCACTGGTAAGAGGTACAGTTGGTCTTCCGGGAACTCCCTGATGTCATTATGAGTATAACATTCACGAGCACTAGTGAGAACATACAACAATTCCTGCCCTGAGTTGTCACCGCTAACGGATACCTTCATGAATGATGACGTTCAGTAACAGGACGGCACGTACGCGTAAGGGGAATCAGGACGAGAAAGACCTGCATTGCCACAACCAGGTGCAGGCGGAGATGTCACGCGTTTTCTACTTGAACGCGGAGGAACATAATCATCATAATCACTAAACCTCGAATTAGCATATCATTCACGACATCGACATCAGAGGGTAAATACCCCGGATCTCTGCCACAATAGCCATTTTCATCAATGACCACGCGGCGCTGGGGTAAATTCGTCAAGCTTCATGAATGAGAGTGACGAAGAGCTTACGCCATCATCTTGAGTGATAGATCAGCCAAACATAACGAGACACCAAAAAATACGCACATGACTTGAAATGAACGCCTGACACAGCAGTATATAATCTTCCGCGCTCTGAAGGAATAGATGTAGGGACGTACGTCGCCAAACATCACAGAAACAACATACCAGTCAGTTCATTGTGCACATCATCTTGCACGATTTTGCACTGAAGATCAGATAACGCCTTTGTCCCCTGCAATCCCATCGGTGAAAACTAACAATAGTAGCAAGAAGGTCCAGCTTACGGGGTAACGAGGAATATCAACACCTCTGTGCTCGTGGATGTGTCCAAGGCCATCCCATATCATACCATGGCCATTAATGTTCAGGATACTAAGGGTTGGAGTCACGTCAAAAGTGAACAAAAATATCGGAGGAAACATGCTTGCCGAAAAGATGAGTCCATGCTTGTGTCCTCTAGTACAAAGGCCAGCTAATTCGTATAAGTCGCTCAGTACAACATCCAGCAAAATATCATAACTGACCTTATCGCCCAGAAACTCGTAATAATATCTCTCTCCTTTCTTGAAGTAGTACAAGAGAAGATCAAATGAAATGTGGCCGTAAGATAGCTCTAATTCTAGGCGCTTGGATCTAGTAAAATAGGAATAAGCATCATTTGATTTTGCGATACAGAAGTGCTCACATGGGCTCGAATTCTTTCTCAACCAAAGGTATGAGAACGTCCAATTGATTGACGAGATCCTCGAGGTACTGCTGGGCATCTTGTTCGGTTTGCTGCGCTGACGTGGAGCTTAGCTAATGGCTAACGCAAGGATTATCGTTAAAATGACGCATACGGGTCAGCGAATCCAAGCGGCCAAGTTCTTGCGCTTTTGTCCTCAACTCCTCCCCTGAAAGGTTAGACAAAGCTGAGCGTGCATCCGAAAGGTGGGCCTTGAGCTCATCAAGTTTGAAGACAAAGTGAGTGAGAGATGAGTCCGGATTTGTGTCGAAAAATTCGTCGCCAATAGACATGCTAAGAAGATGGGATGAAGATTTGCAGAGGAAGATACTCGAAAACACGGACCGCAGGAAGTCGATCAGGGTGTTGCTGAAATGACTGAAAACTACATCAGGTTCCGCTGTGAAAAGCTAAGCACGGAGCCAGAGTTTAGATCGTATGTCGTACCGTCCCGGTTAGTATACCGGATGTTGAGGTAAAAGAAATTATCGACGTCCTCGCGAGGTGGCGCAGGCTGAATAGATGATGGGTCATATGGTTGCCAAGCATATTCCACGGGTGGAGCACCCCATCCTTGATCATTCCATCCTTGTGCGGGAGTTTGCTTTGTTGGATCGGCCTCCTTAGCCCATATCTGCCAACGTCGTAAGTAGTGGTGTTCGGCCTTCTCCGTTTTTTCAATGAGCGGGCGCTCAGGAACATTCTCCTGCAAGGAATGTCAGAACCGAATTCACGAAGTATCAGCTTGACCTACTGCTAATGCCCCAGGGATTACTGGTTCATTTGGTTGCATTCTTGCTGCTGTCATGGATAAGCTCACTACGACAAACTACAGACGAGGGTAGAAGGACGGTAATAATCATGAAGTGTTCTGATCGCCGTTTTTATAGTCGTTATCTCCTACACGAGGCTTAGATACGGCCAAGCTCACCCTGGACACTGGAAGTCCTAGATAGTATTCTAGGCTTGGAGGCTGGGTACTTCGCAAGCGCTCCGTAGAGAGCGGTATATATGTGACCAATCATAGATGGTTGACCCATCAGAATGTGGAGGCTTAAGCGCTTGGGGTGCTACTAGGATAGGGACGTACAGCAATCACAGCAGGTAATTTCCCATGGGCGCAGAGAAGCGGACTTATCGAGTACTAATCGAGTACAATCCTGTAGACAAACGTTTGAACGTGTCAAAAGACTATTTGCGTCTCCTCGGTAAGTACATAGGTTGGTAAAGTTCCTAGAAAGCGAGCCTTCACGTCACCTTGTGAACATCGAGGACGATTGGAGTTTCAAATCTTGCCACCATGCATAAGTTCCTTGATGTTATAAACACAGCGGCGGACTCAGGACACAAAGCGTACTACGTAGCGTGTCGACGTACGATGCATGCCTAACTCGGACGAAGGTATCTGCCAGTGATGTTACGTTGGAGTTACGGTGGAGGCAATACGGCCAGCACGTCACGTGAGTGTATTACTAATCTTTAAGTTAAGGGCTCTGTGGACTTGTATTGCCCCATCGCTGCCAGTGCTTACTAGTGCACAAGAGAAGTTGGCTAGATTTTTAGTGAGGGTGCCTCATTGAGGCTTGTGATATATGCTTACAGCAATTTTCATAATGTCATCCAGTTAGCATTAGGGCATTCAACCCACACCCGCACACTCATCATGATCTCCACGATAATGCAGCCCGAGGAACTGCAGTCTATCCTGTGCTTCTGACCTCACTCCTTTCCTAGAAGCCATCACGCTCATAAACCCGTGGCAACTTTCACGTATACACAATTTCATATCGCAACCTACATGGCCAAATTCGAAACTCCAACATTATACAAACTCATCCTGGGTAAACATGTGATGCTCGATGGCGCGCATGTGAGCATGATCAAAGACTTCACGCACCTGGAAATGATCATACCTCATTATTCCGCGTTAGTCAACAATCTCCAGGGACTGCCGTACGGTAGAGCCCTCTGGCGTTGTCAGAGGTAGACTCCATCACACTTGAGGCCACCAATTTCAGTCTCCCAGAGGCAGGCACATCGCCAGCCGCGCCAGCGCAGAATGGGCTTCAATCTGCCATCCCTGAAACTGAAAAAGTGGCCTGCCTGATGAACCATGTCATCCACATGTGTACTAATCGCACTGTAGATGAATTATGACGATATCAACTCCAATTTTGGGCTCGTCATTGTGTACCTGGCGTCTCATTGTAATTGGCGAGGAACCGTCGAACAGTACCTTAAGAATACGTTATATGGTAAATAATGAACAACTTGGATTATTGAGAATGGTCCAGATGAAAATAAATGCTAAAGCATCTCGCGAGACTACTTGGTCTATCGAAGACGTCCAGACAATGCGGCATTTACGTCAAACTACCTGAACCGGCTTATGGTCCTCATTGTAGCTTGCTGCTGAAGACGTGGTGCGACGGACGCCAGGATACCCCTCAAGGTCAATATTCGCCGCATGTGTAAAGGCGTCCATCTGTACGCAGTGACATTGATGAGGAAAGAAAGGCACACTATGTGCGTTTATTGCCCACCTCGACGTGAATGCTAGCGGTACTTGGTGTATTAACTGGATTGGAAAGTCCTGCATTGGTGTTCTTGAATGGAGTACCGGAGTTTTCCCGAGGCAAGCTGCTAAAAATTGAACATCGTAGCAGCTCCGACATACCCATATACAGCAAAACACACTTACATCATCTCTAGTCCTGAACGCTGGAACTTGGTCAGCCGCCTGACAACACGAGATGCCACAATCTGTATTCAATAGTCTAGCAAGAAAATGAGCGTATGAGAAACTAGGCTCACTGTTGAAGCAATAGCAGCTGGGACGTTGCAAATGACACTCATGGTGGCATTCAAGTCGAGCACCATCATAATTGTCGCGATCACATTGGACCCGAACCTGACGCAGGAAATGTTATGTATTGAATAGCTCTGGAAAGGAAATACAAACAGACATACGCGATAAAAAAATATATCAAGCCATCGGAGAATAACATCCTGACGAGTCTGGTGGGTGCACCGTTCGTGCCATTCCGCGTAGGTGTCCAGGCGAGCTTATATGCCGAAAGGCACAAGACCACAAAATCGAGACACATTGAATAAATAAAAGTGGCAGCAAGGATAGTGGTATCACTGTAAGTGATTGCACAACCGATGCCGGGACGCCAGACGGCAGTCAGGAGGACACCTGCGAGGACGCTCAATCAACTAGTTTCACAATCTTATGAGAAGGTGATATACCTTGCAAGATGAGGGACCAATGCCCGATGATGATCAACACCAGGAAGATAACGACCCAGATATTCTGAGACCAGATAGCTATCCTATCACCAGATGAGACGGGCATGTGACATGATCAATCTTTGACTCACGTCCGGAAAGAAAGGTTAATGCTCGCGAGTCCGACCGCCGCATTACCAGCTAACTAAATGGAATGATTTTTCATGCCATTCTTCCCATGGTGTGAACTCACCTGATTGAAGGCATAAAGTGCTTGACAATTGATTTCACTGGCGAGAAACAGAGGTGTTTACCGAGGAACGAGAACTGACGTCGCAGCGTACCTTGGTGTATCCAGGGCTACAGCACTAGGTGAGGGGTGAGAAGCGGTGAAACAAAAGCATAGCACACTTACATTCCGATGAGCGCAAAAAGAAGAAGATACCGGCCGGCAAAGTAGAAAACCTGGTGAACGACAGGTTTAGAAATGTACTTCAGCAAAGCACCAGAAATGTCCTCACCAGTGGCCAGCGGAACCTCGTCTTGCCTGTCATGACAGCCCAGTCGAAGTCCAGAGAGATAAAGACTTCCCATCTGAGTCGCCCATTAGATCATAATCATCACTGCGTAGCCAAGTTGAGCTCACAAGTATAGACCAAGGAGGGCATGCATAAACTTCAGGAAGATCACTGAGGTCGGATGAGCAAAACCAAGGCAAACATCACCGATACGCACTGGAATCCATCTGGATCACTTCCTCCGATTTCCAGTTCACCATCTTGCTAGAGGTCGCGAACTGCTTTAAGCTTCTGATCTTATGAACGGCACCAAGACCGTCAAGTTGGAGTAGAAAGGAGTGTGTTAGGACAATATCAGCAGGGCCGTGCTATTTATCTGTTTTGACAACAGCCCCAACGATCCACGGGGATACTACCCTTTTGTAAGTTCCATTGCTGTCACGATTGGATTGATTGTAAGTATGAGCCATGAGAAGTTGGCGGTCTTATGGCTAGCCGACTGCCTCGGACAGGCTGGTGCAATGCTCATTCCACGGTCGACCATTGGACTCGTGCCCTGATATCCCCGTTCTCCTGCGAAAATGAGTTCGCTCCCATGACTCTTGGCAAAGCTGATTTGATCATTAAAACGCTTGTTCAAGAGCAAACCGTGAAATCCAGATTCAAGCTGAGCCCAACGATTTCAGCTTCTATTCAATGAATTTGGGACGGTCACCGAAACATCTACTTAGCGTGAATCAGGATAAGCGCCTTCAATTATCTTAGCGTCTTGGTGCTTAGCTCCGTCTTTCCGCGCTTGATAGACTTTCATTGTCAGTGCAGTTATTGAAGAGTCCAGACCGCTCTTGATTCAGTAGGGATATGTCCCAACTGTACACTTGCAGCGTATCAAGTCGCCGCCAGTCTGTCACAGCATGCCTGAATGACGACTTGCAAGTTGCATCTTGGACAGGTCGTGGACTAAATACACGTTCCTTATCATTCGGACCATCACGGTGACTGTGCCTCATGGTTGGCTGGAATGTCCCTGGCAAGAATGGATAACTGGTTTGAATATATTGATAATTAGAAAGGCCTGTAAGTCTCAGTCGCGACTCAGATAGATGGCAGTGTCTTAGTGATCAAGTGTAGGAATTGACCAAATTTTCCACGGCCAAACCGAGGAAGTAATAAAACAGCCGCCGGGTCTGCGTGGCGTGATCGGAAGCTGAGCGAATATCGAACGCCGGCGGTTCCGAGTAAGTGGATTGGAAATAAGGACGACAGATGAAAAGTAGGGTGCAATATGCACACGTGTACAGTAATATGATCATACAACTTGAAAGAGGTGACGGTACGAGCGAGCATATTGGGGGTGTGGCTGACTCGGGTCTGCTATCGAACTAAGCCTGTAGTACTGTACAGTAGACTGACTATCAAATCATTTGATGTTTTTTGAAAGTACGTAGTATATATGTGAGGGACGTGCAATATGGGCTGTGTGGACATCGCTAGCCTTCTCTGGATATGCAACTAAAATGCCGACTCCCCCTATCTGTACGAACCGAAAGAGACGAGCAACCTTCTGGCTACAACTTAGGAGATCACATTCGAGAAGCACCAGCGCGGTCAGAGCTCAAGATGACATTCTTTACCTTAGCCAATCGGACAGCAAGCCTTGTTCTCGGGAGCGTAGCTCCTGACAGCACATTAATGTTGCATCAGAGACTGGGGATATCTAGACCCTTTTTCAATAACAGGGGAAATTCACAATGTCATTATTCATGAATTGACTGAGGCTTGAATATCAACTGTCCTGAGATACTGTGACTCGTGAGAAGATGGGAGAGGGAGAGAGGTAATGGACGGGGAATGAGCTGGAATGAGCAGTCCCTGAGGCCTGAGCACGGGTATCAAAGTGTGGGCGAATCACTAGTGACAGACGTGAGATGATGGTTTAATGAAGGACTGTTAGTAGCCGTCGACTGAATCAACGGAGAACATTACATGGTGGCGGGCTACTCACTACTTGCGGAGATGAGGGCGAGAAAGGTAGACATTGCGCCGCGAATCCAGTAAAACGTAAGGTCATCTGCGTGAAGAAAAAAAGAACTCCTGCAGAAGACGGTTGACGGTCAGAAGCTCGATATGCTCCTGGTTCAATTTCATTCAAAGTTCCAGCGATCTGCAAGGTATCAGGCAAGAATTTCTTGCCTGAAAGAAGCCATACTGGCCGCTCGCGACGTCAGCATGATAGTTGCAAGTTGTTCTCAAAATGTCCGTTAACAACGCCACAAGCTCTATCTCGTGGCTTTCGATGAACGCTCCGTCCATAAAATCTTTGCCGTGAGTTGGCCTGCTGTGTCATCGTAGTGAACCGCAATATCCGATGCAGATCAGGATGCACTGGCTCTTCAAGACGATCGCTGGGCTAACACGTTGGTGATGGAACTTGAAGTTCAATATTTCAAACCACCTGAAAAGAGGGCAGTGTCAGTTTGATTAATGAGAAAATTTGAGTATGTGAAGACAGGAGAGGGAGTGGAGGTACGCAGAACGCTGAGATTTGACTCGGAGGAGAGACCGGCGGTTTGCCCGTCCATCACGGCAGATACCTTCTTCGACTCTTGATTAATTGATTGGTCGTGTTGGTTTCTGGAAACCATCGAATTGGCCTGAATATGCTACATAGAACTAGTACTAGCACTATGCCATCAGGAGTACATAGTCGCCACACTGGCGGCACTGTGGCTGCGATCAGGGGATAGAACGTTGACGTTGCAGTATAACGACCGCATCCGCGGCATGTTATAATGAGAACTTGAATTGTAATTCAGCGCTCAGCATCAGGCCTCAGAGCAGCCCATGTGCAGCTTCCCGCCGGTAGGAAGAGATCGTGGCAACTTAAAGAATTAAGGTTATAATATGACGCACTGTAAGGGATCGCTCATTAGGCGTGACGCGTGACGAATTGTTACTGTTTGTTACTATGTATTACATAGTCCGAGACGGCGAGTTCATACACAACTCGGGAGACCTAAAGGTCTGAAGACTAACTGCAGACACTATGTTTCCTCATATGCCAGAATACCGGAGGTCGAAAGGCAGAGAACTTCAAATATTGATTTTCTTGTGTCACAAGTGAAAATATTCATCACTGCACTAAAAATAAGGTCTCTACCCGACCTCTGTTGCCCCTTGATCTATGTAGTAGCTGCTATCTAGAATGTGGCTGTAGCAGAGCATACTACATAGCAGTTTTTACTGCGACGCGTACAAGACACCCACATAACACGAAGAAGGATAGTTCTGTTAGTGGTTTGTCATTTTCTCCTGCTGAAGTACTACTACATAGTACTGAAACATCCAGCAGGGCACCGGACGAATTTGAAGCAGTGCTGAAGTCGGCAGGTGTGCCGATGCAGTTGTATTTGCAATTCGCGGAATTCTCTGAACTTTAAAGTGGCAAGTGCCACCGTTCGTGACTTTCACAGGTTCCAAAGATCATCGATATCGATCAGCATGGATCGTCAGAAAATCAATCGAGAATGCCGCCCATGTGAACATGAACTCCGCTGCCTTCATGTCCATGCCGGGCTGAAATTCTGGATGCACGACAGGGGAGGTAAGTAGTACTTCATGTATTCATGCGCAGTACCTAGGGCCTCCGCATACTATGTCAGTCTCGCCCCTTGGGTATTTGATATATTTAAGTTCCGAGCAAGAGTTGGCAGCCGAAATGCTTCCTGGAGCCTTACGTATCCCTGCGTTGCACGTTGCAGTGGTTCCATGTAAGAAGAGCATACTTATCCTAGTAGTTCCGCTCGCATATATGGCAAGAAGTGGCCCTATCAAGTACTCCCGCCCTATATAAGGGAAACCTTCAGTTTCGACGCCCCATCAGGTCGTCCCCCTCTGTACCATCGTCGTCGTGCATCCCGAAAGCTACCATGGTCGACTGGCACTCCCAAGAGACGCTGGTCGCTAACGCTGGTAAGTCAGAGATATATCTTGTTTGGGTTTATTAGCCTTACGTGGTGTGAGTAGAGTCATTTAGCAAGTTCATGCATGTACTCTTTGGGCTCTACCTGTAAGATGCGTTCAAGTGAGTCAAGGACTGTCACTGATGCGGCATAGATGGGAATTCCTCAGTTCGCTGGATTTTGACTGGCAGTTTATCTCGGGCAAGAGGCGATTCCGATGGCCCCTGGTAAAGTTTCATAGTATTTGAGTGTGCCCTCCCTTCAACAATAGATCTATGACAGATATTCTACTTTTCTGGTCGTTACAGTTTACTCTTCGCGTTGATTGGGATGTAAGTTCTGTCTCTTCATTCACTTTACGTGTTTTATTGAAGCATATTACTTAGCTCTATTGCGCTCAACGTGACAAGCGAGGTTAATTGTCAGGCATTATATACCTTCAACCAGATCTTCGGCAATACTGCAATTGGCTTAGCCAGCATTAATCTGTCCTTGCGAACGTCGGTCGCAAACGTATATATTTCCAGCCTTCTGCAACTGACACGTACTACAGCATGGCAGTATGGTCGCAGAACAAATATGTTGTTACTGTCCTCGTTCTGATCATTCTGGGCCATTGGTCATTCCTCCTTCATGGTACGCGTAATTCGTCCACTAAACCAGTGCATATATGCGGGTATAACAACCGATTTCACCAGGCATCTTGTTGAAGGCTGCATGGGTAGATGGAGAATGTGTCATTATCTACACGGATAACCAAATCCTCGCCATTACCTTCATCTACTCCATGGCGTTTGACTTCACAGTCTTGTGCTTGACCGGCTGGAAACTCGCCTTCCCGGCTAACGGTCGCTCCAAACTTATCAAGCTTATATTTGGGGACGGCCTGATCTACTTTGCTATTGCGTACGTTCATTGTGTGCTGCGCCTTCGCTTATTCAACCATTTCCCCAGATTTTTAGCAAACTTGATGGCGACGATCTTCATGCTCATAAACTTGAATGCAGTCCTATCTATCATTGCGAATGTCCCTGCTGCCATCGCATCAACGGTTTGCACAAATATAGTTTTTTGAGTGTGTATTAACATGGGCTTCCAGATCGTAGCATGCCGCGTCGTACGAAGGTTGACCAACTTTACCTCTCAAGGTCCAGAGGTTTTCACGTACGTTTTCAGTCCTTTCGTACGTTACTTCTTATCCATTTTCTTCACACACAGTTCCACCCAGGGCTCGACACTCGCATTCAGGAGCAACGCTAGCACGAATCGTCGCATTTCCGTCAAGAAAGGCGACAGTGTACACGTTCAGGTAGGGTTTGCCACAGACGCCTTCTTCTCCGTTCTGAATACCACATGTCCAGATGGACACGTTCGCCAGTCCCGATCGCTCGGCTGGCGAGTACGACGCCAGTGGCAAAATCGTGAAAGACGACGAATTCGACCCCGAGGCACAGATCATTAGCAACGAGTTCAAACGCCCGCCCTACTAGAATGGTGTCGTGTCGTCCCGTACGACAACCGCATATTTATCCAACTCACACCTCGTATCCGCATCGTCATCAAAGCAAGAAATACCGCTCATCATTGCACATTGCACATTGTTTTTACAACTTTCAGTTTTACCTTTCTTTCCTATATTCTCAGTAATCTCCCTGCCCGTCGTTCTTTAGACCCCCCAGTACATCCTGTCGGCGGGGATTCCTTCCTTTTCATCATGTCTGACGCGGTTTGCTCTGCCGTGTATCGAGTCTCAGGCTGTCGCTGAAGTGTCACCGCACTTTGACGACGAGTCAAGCCAGATGACTTGCTTATTGTGAAAACAAGAAATACAATGGCAGTAGAAACACGCCAGCAAGTGTACAATCAACTTTGTCAGCAAAAAATGTAACTTTATACAGAGTTTTCTCTGAGACCTCCTGTCGTTGGCAGGACCGCTTATGCATCATGAGTCATTTTCTCTCTAGCCCGACTTGCCGCCAAGTTTGAAATGAGGGTGTACAGAGAGTCATGGTGGTGGCGGTGTATGTGACACGTCGTTCACTACCGTGACAAAGTCCGCTGAGCGGCTAAGTACTTAGTAGTAAATACTATGCACTTTAACTTGAAGTACTATGCCTCACGGCTGAGTCGTCACCCCCACTAGTCGCCAGGTCACGCTTTTGTCACAGCAGCTCACTGCTACCGCTTTCAGAGTCCGCTCGGCAATGCCTAAGAAATTCGCGGTCGAGTCACAGGTCAAAAATTTTGGTTGGTGTGATGTGGAATATAGTATGGGGCGTGGCTGTTATTATAATGGCTGTATGGTGCAGGATATGCTACATGAGAATGAGAACTATGTGGTCCGTGATGATGAGGCAAATGAAATTGATGCTGGTGTAATGTAGAAAATTGCCGAGATGCTGGTACAAATATTGCTGTGAGTTGGATGTACAGGAGGATTGCAATAAGGTATTTCATAGCATAGATCAGGACTATTTAAGTAAGAACCATTCGGATGTTCGCAAGAAGAACAATGAGAGCTATTGGCAGGCAGTGCCAGAACAGGTGGAGTTTCACTTTCGACGGGTGCGGCGCTGACGGCAGTCGGGTTGTCAGTGTTTGATGCGGTGTTTCTCGCGCGCGTTCTCCCATTGCCAAACAGTCCGCTGCTCATATACATAGGCCGCCTGTGGGATCACTGGCAGTCTGGCACGCGACTCTTGTGATTTGCCTTTTGGGCGGCTATTTCATTGAGCCATGTCCGAGTCGTCGGCTCACTGACAAGTCGTCACAGCCAGTGGTAGTATTGGTTTAGAACTCCGCTACGGCAGCGCTCGGCTGGCTGTCACCAGCGTGATTTTGATGGCTTTCAATGAACTTCACCATTTCTCAATAAAAATTGATCGTTCAACCTCGCAATGAAAGGTGCATGATAGAAACATCGATTTAAGTTGTAAATTGTGTGTGGAAGTAAGAATTGAGTGAGATATTTAGGTCGTGACGACTTGTGGGGGTGACGACTCAGCCGTGAGGTATAGTAGGCGCCAGCGCCATTATTGTATTGAGCCTCTGTCGAATCTGAATGTCAACGTGCAACAGATGGAAAACTTGATACTTTGTCACCCGAGGGCGTCTTCTGGCCAAGATCCTAGTCAAGCGATAATAGTCAAATGTGAAGTTCCGCAGACTATTCCCAATGACCATGTCCTGCTAGAAGTCGACCGCTTCGGTTTCTCCGCAAACAACGTGACGTATCAAGCTTTGGGCGAGGCTACGCATTTCAGGTCCGTCCTTTTCCACAATATTAGACATTTCACCTACTTACTTTGGCGTGCTAGGTATTTTGAATTCCACCACATTCCCGAGGCAGAAGGAGTCTCCTCAAAAACTCATGGTGTGACTCCTGTGTGGGGTTTTGGTACTATCATCAAGTCCACGCACCCTAAAGTCCATCCTGGAGAACGAGTATATGGATACTTCGCCCCAGCACGATATCTTTTGCTCCAGGTATCCCCGGACGTGAACAAGTATGCCTTCTTTGTGCCCCGACCTCATCTTCCTCCAGGTGATTTGGTTCATCAATTGACGCACGAAGGCACTGACTAAATATCATAGACCGCCGACCATACAATCAGATTACACGGTGCGCCCAGGACCCATTATATGATCCATCGCCGACTGCGGAAGATCTCACAATGCTCTACCGTCCTCTTTTCTGGACTTCGTTTTGGTGCGAGGACTGGCTCAATTCGTCCAATTACAAGGGAGGATCTGCTCAGATCCTTATATCTTCTGCCTCTTCAAAGACCGCCTTCTGCCTGGCCTATTTGATTCGCAAACGTAATTCTCTACAGGGGAGTTCGACTAGAAGAGTTATTGGACTGACGTCAACAAAGAATCTCGCTTTTACGAAACGTCTTGCCCTGTACGACGACGTTTTCGACTATGAGTCATCTGATACGTCACTTGTCAGGAACCTCGCACAAGGACACTGGATATATGTAGACGTCGCAGGTAACGATGCACTTAACGCCAGAGTGCGCGACCATTTCCGTGTATGTGGCGACTCTGAACTCGTCACATGCATTTCGCTCGGCTTGACGAACGTATCAGCTTCCACAATCGAACCCTCGTCTGCTAGCTGGGGTTTCGGTTCAGAGGCTCCGCAGGGAGATGACCCAAAGCTGGAACATTTTTTCATGCCTGAATGGCTTGCTATCCGCAAGCAACAGCTTTCGGTTTCTGCGATCACTCAGATGCAGAAGGAAGCCTGGACCAGGCTCATGTCTGACTGTGGAACTTGGGGTGTGTCACTTCGGCGGGTTTGTGGTCCTGATCAGGTGAAGGCTGCATATGAAGAAATAGTCAGGTGTGGACTAGCGCCAGAGGACGCGTTCGTATGGAGTCTGTGTGGGGAGACCGAGGAGTGTGGTTCAACGGCGAAGTTATGATGAAATATTGCGGTCGGATTACATCTTATCGTTCTTTGTCATACCTCCGAGGATCGACACTACTCATAACCGATATATGTGGCTTGTCGTGGCCTTGCTTAATTGACCAAAACCATGCTGACATTGATGCACCTCTCAGGGGTCATATGAACAAAACCCATTGATAGTTACAGTAAGCTACCTCCTAGGTCAACCATGACATATTCTAATCACCTCGGGGAAGCTTTTAAGATCAATTACTCAAGATCAAAGCTGTCACGCTCTTATGCTATTAGATTTTTACAAATATTATTTGTGTCCCGGGCCCCGCAAGTCAGGCCTCGGGGCCGAACATGATTTGAATTGTCCCCCCGAAACAAATTGTTGATTGGGTTTTATTTTATTTATACTAAGGCAACGGGCCGCGTGATACCTGCACAGCGTCTTCGCGATCACGCCCGAAGCGACGTGTCTTGCTTGAGTTTGACTCAAATAAATTCCGCTCTTAGTCACTCAGTCACTGCGCGTGTTCGGTACAGCCAGTGCTGGCAGCCGCGGCGCACAATTCACGTGTTGATTGGAATTATTTCGATCCCTTTTTGTTTCTTTCTCCCACTAATCGTGGGCCACTGAATTGTCATGCGTCTAGCGTACACTTTTAACAAAGGCGAAGTTATGATGGAATAGTAACCAGCTTCGCGTAAAACATATTAAACGAGAGTAAGATAAATATACGGGGATTCGAATACTTTACGGTGGCAGGGTAGTTGAAAGGCCCGGTTAATCATATAAAATAATGGAACGAAGAGGTATTTAGGTGCCTTTCTCGGTATCTCTAGTATTGGGCTCCTGTGTGGCTCTAGGCCCTTGGGGTACTTTTTTTGATGATCTAGTTGCCAGCATCGGCTTCGGTGCCTTAGGAGAGGATTCTAGAGTCACCTGTAACATAGCCATTGACGACTTCGGACCTTTAGGGATAGACTTAGCTCCTGCCGGCCGTGAGATGCCCTTTGCCTTGCTCCGATCAACTATACTCCCAGACGCAGTTGAAAGGGACGGAGATGAAGCAGAATTGGATGGAGGTATTGAAAGGTTATCCATGCCGCCTAGGAGCCGGATGAATTCAGTTAAAATATCCTCGAAAAGATAAACCCACTGAATTGGCGCAACAAAGACGGCTTGCTTTTTGCAGATCCTGATGATGAGGCTTCTCTGCTAGGGGGTGCGGTGGCTGCAGCTTGTGCATTTCGCACCTGCTCTGCACTCGCTGCTGTTGTGCGGGCCGATGACCCAGAGGGCTGTTCCTTTTCAGGAACATCAGCAGGTTTGAAGTTTTTGAATTCCGCATGCTTCTTGGCTTCGCCAGCTGTCGATACGGCGGGTTTGATTTGCCCATGTCTCAGAAATCGGGCTCGGGGTTTTGCCCCAAGCGTGCTTTCCGCTGCAAGCTCAGTCTCTGAGGTAATGCTACCTGATCTGCGATGCACGCCATTGTCGGTGGCTCCGGCAGGAGGGGCTTCGGTTGAAGTCGTACTCTGTGATGTGCGTACACTTGACGAACTAGCCATAACTTTCGACGACGTCGCACCGCCTGAGGAAACCGAGGTACTTGCTTGTGCAAAATGTTTTCGAAATTTAAAGTTGAAGACAGGCTTTGCAATGACCGGTGAAGATGTTCCCGATCTCGATCCCAAGGGAGTTGAAACCGGCGAACTGGATGCAGCGGACGCGACTTTCTCAACGGAGCTAGCGGACGAGTCAAGAAAGAGTTTGGGCCGCTTTGTAGCTGGTGTGGAAGAATCGTTCGTGTCTGCAGTACGCTTGAGACTGGTCTTCTCTATGGGAGAGTCGACTGTCTGGAGAGTGTTAACACCAGAAGATGATGTTTTGTTGGATCCAGTACGAAGAGACTTTTGCTTCGCTAATAAACGTATAGGTGACTAGAAATGTAATAGTTGATTCGATGGTCACTCACTATTAGACCCTTGCGAGATAATCGGTATTGGTCCTGAAATGATTTCCACGTCAGTCGATGACGCTGAGTCAATCTCCATCGGGCGAGCGGCAGAGAAACCCGGTGATGCAGTGCTTGAGGATGACTTGGACTTCAGCTTCTCAGTCTTCTTAGGGCCAGTGATCTGTTTAGACCGTTGATCGGCTTATCGTGAAAGTTAGTACTGAATACTAAACCTGAGGGGTAGTCACACAGACCTGTCGATGCAGCTACGGGGTGCACCTCAGGCGCTCTGAACTGGATCTGTTCATGAGGGGTCGATGGTTTCGATGGACGAGCTTTCTTCTCCTCGGAACTTCCACCTGATTTATTCTTCGTCGCACACTCCGTCGTTGATTTGCGACTTGTGAATGTCGTGAGTGCCTCCTGTAACGCTTTTATTTGTGCATCGCGAGGCTTAACCGAAGCAACAGCTTCATCTTTCTCCTGGCTCAATTTCGCGTGGTGAGCTCGGGCTGAGGCCAGTTCCTTCTCGAGCTCCTCTATTCGTGACACCTTGGCCGTCATAACGTCTTCTGAGACACTAGCTTCCAGTCGTTTCTGCAAATTGTCTATCTGTTCCTTTTGGACAGAGCTTTCCCTAGATGTACAGTCAGCATCCACAGCGTCACACGTTCAACGGTTACATACTCTTTGTATTTCTGCTGTTCAGCGACCAGGAGCTGCTTCTGGGAGTCGCGCTCCTTTGTGACTGCATCGTATTTACCCTCCCATTCATCTACAGTGGCCGTGATCTGCACGACCCGGCTCTGTAAGTCACGCATTTGCACGGATTTGGCTTCAATAGAGTTCTCCAGTACTTGCCGG
This sequence comes from Suillus subalutaceus, assembly GCF_016647625.1. Taxonomy (NCBI): domain Eukaryota; kingdom Fungi; phylum Basidiomycota; class Agaricomycetes; order Boletales; family Suillaceae; genus Suillus; species Suillus subalutaceus. The sequence continues at coordinate 118,079 of NW_024540360.1, read as the reverse complement.
ACCTTCTCCGAGTTCGCCTCGGCTTGACGTTGTTGATCTTTTAAATGCTGGTCGAACGTGCTTGTAGAAACCCCATTTAGTCGGATGAATCAAGTGGGGAACAGGAGGCAAACACACGATTTGAGAGTCTCTTCACTAACTGTCGAGGTTCTCCTCATCTCTTCGAGGGCAGTGGCAGCCTCCGCTTTGGCCTTGACCGCGTCATCTCGCTCTAATTTCAACCATTGTATCTCATTTTCCAGTTTTGTGACTCTGGATTTCCACTGGCCGAGCATCTTCGCGTTGTCTTCCGTTTCCTTCTTTAAGCTTTCAAGCTCGTTTCGATCGTGGCCAAGCGTACTGAGGTCGCTCTGGAGCTGATTGCGTTGGGATTCAAGATCTTTGCAGTTGTTTTGGGCGGCAGCCAAAGTATCGCCGAGGTGATGGATGTGTTCTTTGATAAAAGAGATATATTTTGATGGCGAGCCGAGGTGCTGGGTAGGGGGAGGGGAAGAACTTGGCTTATCGCCTGGGGCACTGGAGGAATTGGGGAGTGGCGTATCTGAGCTATGGATTTGGGATGGGATGAGTTCTAGCCATGGCGTGCCCAAGATTATCTTCGGCGTGTTAGATGTTACAGAGTCATCTCGACTAACAGTAATGCCGACTTGCTGAAGCGCATCGTGAACCGCCATGAGGTAGCTGCGAGCTTCCTCTGCTGCTCTTTCAGCTTCAGAAGTGGTGTTCTGCGCCGCAGTTGCGTCTGCTCTAGCTTGCAAAGCGATATTCTGTACTTCAGTGGCCTCCTTTGTATATCTGGCCAGTTCGGTTGAGAGGTACGCAACCATGTCCTCAGCCTCACGCCGCTTGGTTGATTCTTCCAGAACCACTTTCGAATATGACATGCGATGCTCGTTATGTTGCTGCTGAATATGTGCCATCTGTCGCTGGCCGACCTCGAAAGCCTGTTGTCTTTCGGTCCTAATAAGATCTAAGATCAAATTTGCGCCATTATGTATGGAACTAGACATCGGCCCCATTGCTATAGGCGTGAGCTGTTCAGTATTTTGGGTACTATTCGAAGTGGCAGTCGATGGAGAGGACCGTGTACGAGATTTAGAATAAATGGAAGCGCTGTTTGATGTTATATCCTCAATGAGTGTAGCAGATGAAGATTGTGGTAGTTGCGCATCTGTGATGGGTAGAATGGAGGTAACTTGCGGAGTGGTCATGCCTGCAATGTGAATGAATCGCTTGAAGCGTTGCAGCCCAAATTGGTCTGTTTAGATCTAAAGCCTTTGCCAAACAACAGTTTCCAACAACGGCCCTAAGCCAACGATTATACTTACCAGTGTGTAGTTCCAATAGCCTACATGCATGCAAACAGACACATACCACAACCGCCGCACAGTGCTGGGGAACCTTACAAAGGAACGTCAGCAGCCTCTTCACTCTGTGATCTCTAGCTGACATGTACTTCCACAGGGTTGCGACCTCGGATCGACCCAAGTCAGATGCCATCTCCGATTGACGTGATAGAATCGGACAGGGAGAAATGGGAAGGAAACTTATTCATGACGTTACCCGGGAACAATCCACCGTTATCAACATCCGACTTCACAGCGCTTGACCAAGGTAAGCCTTATTTCCTCGCAGGAATGTAAGACTCGGGCTAGGTGCTATGTGTGGTGGGACGTAGACAACACCTTTTCACGCAATTGTATATCATGCTGGTCTCACTGCAGACGTTGGCAATTTATCACCTCGGCTTCGAGTCTTGCTCCGAGGTCATTGACCAAATCTTCTATTACAGGAAACTCGAGCCCAAAACACGTTAGAGTATCAACGTGGAACTTTCCAAGCTCCTCTCATCTGGCAAAAGAGTGCGATATTCCCCTTGCGGCAGTGTTTCAGCCATTCGCAGATCTTGATTCCCGCGAAGAGTCTATCCCAGTCGTGGACTGCGGTGATTCAGGTCCCCCTCGGTGCGAGGAGTGTAGAGGGTACATTAATCCTTGGTGTGCATGGACTGCCGGTGGATGGAGATGGAAATGTAATCTTTGCGGTCACGAAACTCAAGGTATGACATGGTGTAACTTTCAAAGTGACTGACTGGCATCTCAGTCTTGGTTTCCAGTATTGCCGGATTATTTTTGCAATTTGGACGCAAATATTACACGAATAGATCTTCCAAACCGCCCTGAATTGAACAAGGGAACTGTTGACTTCGTGGTCTCAGGAAAAGAATACTGGGCACCTCCGCCTCTGCCGAGGATGAATTCATCATATTTCTCTATCGACCCTCCTTCCTCTCAAGCACGCGAGCCCAGATCTCTGAACTGTCTTTTTGCGTTTGACGTCTCACTGGAAGCCATACGAACGGGCTTTCTTAAGTCTGCCTGCGACGTCCTACGAGATTTGCTATACGGTGGTACCTCCCTTGATGGGACTCAGTTAGAGCCGTCCTTCCCCGAAGGTTCTCAGCTTGCGATTCTGACATATGACACTTCTTTGCACTTCTATGATCTGTCTGTAAGCGTACAACTCGCATCATTGCATCAAGTTGATATAGACAAATTCTAGCCAGCCTCATCATTGGCAAGCATGATTGTGGTTTCCGATTTAGAAGAAGTCTTTATACCTTTGCGTGAGGGCTTGTTTGTAGATCCTTGGAAATCCAGGTCAGGAACGTTCGCTACCTTAACTCTCAAGTCACTCTCATTCCATTTTCAGGATCGCCATCGAAGGTCTACTTAAGGCATTACCAGAACGCTATCTAAATACCGTCATTGATAATGCAGCGCTTGGGGGAGCGCTACTTGCTGGGCTAGCTTCGCTCGTACGTCCCAGCTACTAATCACGTGATTTAGGCTTGAGCATGTTCGTGCAGGCAGGCCGAGGGGGCCATATCATTGTTTTCCAGAGTGTCTTACCTGCAATTGGACCCGGTGCTCTTGAACCACCACATGATCAGGCGTCATTATATGGCACGGAGAAAGAGCGAACTATGTTCCTCCCTCGTCATCAAACATGGAGAGACATTGCTGAGGAGTGCTCAGAGGAGGGTATTGGTGTCAGTATGTTCCTTGGGATGAGCAAACCTATCGATATTGGATCTATTGGCGCGTCGTTCTTTTTCCTACTGCCAGTGCCCTCATTGCTAAGCAGCTGCACAGGTATTGTATCTTCTACCACTGGCGGCGAACTGTTTTTCCATCCTAGGTTTAATCCTGCACGAGATCAACACGTTTTGACTTCTCAACTGCGGCGTTTACTAACTCGGACGACAGTGTATAATTGCTTATTGCGTGTGCGATGTTCCAATGGTAAGTGTTTATCGATGAATATCTTCTCCGAAGAACTCATTAAGGAGCATGTTGTTGCAGGCCTTCGAATATCAAATTATTATGGCAATTTCCATGAGCGTTCTGTATCGGACTTGGACATTGGAATTCTCGACTCCGATAAAGCCATATCCGTGCATATCGAGCACTCACGGAAGTTGGATGCTCGAGAGTATGCATTCTTGCAGTGTGCTGTGCTCCATACAACACCAGACGGTCAACGCCGTGTCCGAACATGTAATCTTGCCTTGCAAGTGGCAGACCTGGCCGCCAACGTTTTTAGGTATGCTGATATGGATGCCGTAGTGTGTCAGTTAGCAAGGGAATGTCCGACTTTACCTTCTCTTTGCCACATTCAATTTTCCTCACATTCATTCCAGCGATGTCAAAACTGACGTCACGCCGAATGGCTCACATTCGAGAAGAGCTGACTGATAGATGCTCATCAATATTGATCGGCTATAGGCGAAATTGTGCGGCTGCTACCGCTGTCTCTCAGGTGAGTTTTCCAGATATCATCTCCGCCCCTTTCATTGACAAACTTCGTAGCTAATTATACCTGAAGCATTTCGAGCTCTGCCTGTGTACACCCTAGCGATCACGAAGTGCAAACCTCTTAAAGGTGTGCTATTGTTATGTTGCCATTTCTTGCTTCACCGATCGACATGCTTTCGCAGGTCGTAATGTGTCCGCGGACGTGCGCAACTATCATGCTCAGAAGATACTATCTATGAGCGTACGCGCAACAATGCAGCATCTCTATCCCCGCCTTCTTGCGCTCCACGACTTGGCAGACGACACAGCGCTTCCAGACCCCACAACAGGTCAGATGTCCTTTCCGTCACTGATGCGAAATAGCCACACCTACATGGAAGCACACGGCGTCTATCTGATAGGTTTGTGCCGCACTTCTTTCGGTACAACCTCTTTACCTACGTCCTTCCATCAGATAACGAAGATCTCATGATATTTTGGGTCGGTTCCAGTGTGTCCCCGCAATTACTTCTTGACCTTTTTGGTGTGGACGACCTCCAGACTCTGGATCCGAATACCGTTAGTGCCCGGGTTGACTAAGATAACCTGTCTTTGATCTTCGTCATTACAGATCCAGCTCCCTGTTCTTCACACTCGATTGTCTACACAGGTTAGGAATATACTTACACATCGCTACGTTCAGCGAGGTCGCACTCCGAAAATGCTCCTTGTCCGCCAAAATATGGATGGGACGGAAATTGAGTTTAGTGATATGCTTGTCGAAGACCAGAATAACGCTGCTATGTCATATCTAGACTGTAGGTTTCATTTACGAGCTGCTTGTCGTCCTTGCTGATTGGCCACATAGTTTTGTGTTTGATTCATAAGCAGATCAACGCTGTGGTATTGTACATCATCTTTTCCTTCTTCCTCTAGACTCACTTTCTTTCAATAGCTTACAAACGGCGAGTCGTTATCTGGAGGACCAAGCCTGCGAGGATCCCCGTGGTAACACCACGCCGTATAACTGGCACTCTTGCAATCATATTCCATTGCCCTGAAATTTTATATGGTTAAATTAACTGCTTTTTCTATGTTTCGCTTCGATTCCCGGTATCAGACTATTATGCTTTGATAGGTTTTGAAGTGGCGCTTCAGCATATGGCAGGAACTCCCATGATTCCCATGTGATGCTGCTATATACAGCCTGTTCCATCAGTCAGTCCGGCTGCTTATGCATGTGGGCAAGTGAAAAGCCCCAACCTTCGATGCTGTACTCTGGAGGGGCCGCTAAAGCAGTGCCAGAACGTGCTGATAGAAGTGTTATTGACGCAGTTGCGCTGCATGGTGACTGCCCATTTGGAGATGTGATTCAAGAAGGCTGACTGAGATGCTGGTTGTCAACTCAATAAATCTCCGTGAGTGGCTGACAAAATGGAACGATCCATTTGTTCCAGATTTTTGGCACTCTGTCATATCTCTAAGTTACGGCACACAAGGCGCCTGTAACTTAAATGTAAGTACCAACATTTCCGTTATATAAATCCCGCGCGAGAAAGTGACCACATCATGCTGATTGTTGGGCCTATGGGTCTTATCTGGAACCCGATGGATCAAGGTTTTGTCGGCGTTCATCCTAAGTTCATCCAGCATTATGCATCATCGTTCATGGCATCTCGCCGTTCGGGGAAGTCCGGTTATGAAAATCAGATTTACTAGTACATATCAGTTCACCGTCAATGCGACCGGTCCAACTGAGCTCATTGCAGGGCCGCAATCCGCCGTTGTGTTTTCCCGTCGGGAGACCAAATAGAAGGACGATATTCGGACCTGCTTTATGATGCATATTTTGAGAGGCAGAATACAACCTCCGTGGATCTACACTTTAGTACGTGAGTCGACAGGTAATACAATGAACCACTGAATAAGTATATTTGTCCTCCAGAATCCACATTACTAGTAAGATCCGGCAGAAAAGAGTCCCCTTCGTATGCAAAAGGTATTTTCCCTGACAAAATATTCAGCCAGATTAACAATGTTGTTCTATTCAGTGATTCTACCGCGGGGGATAACGGCTATCTGTACTAGTACTAGCGCCGAAACTCGAAGGACATGCTTACGACGTCCTAGTGCTATCCACAGATAACATGCACGACTATCATATTTCGCTTCAATGGGAACCGCTGGATTTGATCTATTGATCAGTAATCATGTGGACACTAGTAACTTAATGGGCGCTTGGCAAGCTGATGCTATGGTACGTATGTATGAGAAACATTGTAGTCCACTGATCAGATAATTTATCCGGCCCGTCATATACCTTGACCTATGATTATGTCTCATCGAGATCACCGACAACTTGGTTACACAAAAATAACGGCATACCCAGCGGCCCCTTTCATTCTCTTCGTACACGTGAGGTGAATGTGGCTAATGTTATTAATAATTGAAAGACAAGGGATGGGATTGATCAAGGTTTTACCATCACGCACATGGAACCAACGAAATGATACGCATGGATTAGGGACAACCAGTGGCTGAGTGACAGAAAGGAAGAATCCGCGGCGAACCAGTTTGAAGGTCCAACTTGCGACTCATCAGTTGGTGTACTAGCTAGTAGCTCCGAGTCCAAAGATGTTTAGCACCTGGAGCTAAGTATAGGCGTAGGAACCAGCGTTGCAAAGGGAAAAGTTTATTTAGTAGGTCCGAGAGACCAACTTTGTAGATTGAGAAGGACCCGCTCCGATCAGCTTCGCGAACTAAGTTTACCCCACGGCAAGAACCTCAAATCGCGGTCACCGGTAGTAAACACGACATTGCGGCTTTTTACTTCAACAATAAGAATACCCTTGGAACACGGGAACAACATGAAGCGATCGAGAGACACGCACGACATGATCTACAACTTAACCACTCATTAACCAACTCATCATTATTGGAGGCCCGGAACTAGTCCAACGCAACACATTGCCATTTCTAATGACAGCACGAATCTGTGCCCTCCAGAAACGTAAGACGGCGGGACATACGACAGCAGGTAATGGTCCGTGATGGCCTAGAGCTTAAGCCTCAAGGAGCCACTGAGGCTGTGTAATGGATTATGACAGAGCCTTGCAGCTAGGACTCCACTATTTAGGAGTCTTGTTTCCTTGGAGTCAAGTTCCCATCAACGGACTTAATGATCATCTTCGTGACAGGTAAAACATCCGCGGAGGTTCATCCAGCAACCTGCCAGAGGTTCGTTTACCCGCGGCATCACGAATCATGCACGCATAATACCCTACGCACAGCAATCTACAGGGGGATCTTCAGGTGCTGTCGAAGCTTATATGAGCTTACAGGTGAAGAAGGGCTGCCACAGATCGGTCATAAACGTTATATGATACCGACAAAGCATTTGTCCGCGCACGGCGCAAAGTGCACAGCTGAGGAGGATTTCTCGTTTCAGTGTGAATGCGTGCTCTTGAAATTTGGTCTTGATGCGGGAATCAGGCCTCAGAGTGGGAACGGGAAAGACCATTAGAAGTTTCGTCACGTTCTCCGGCGGCCAGTACAGCCAGTCACCCTTGAGACCGTGGAGAGATCATTATTGGCACATGACCAATCAGAAAACGGACAGACAAGACCCAGCGGACTGGAACTATAACTAATTATCACGGTCTCGTGTGTGGTTTCTGCCAATTGAGACTTTGGGCTCGGAGTCTGTGTGTTTGGTGGGGTGAAAACCTTGACGACTTATGCTAGCCTTTTATATGCCAAATACGAGCGAAGAGAAGGACAGACAAAATTTGTGCTGTGTCGAGACTCGAGAGGGTCCAAGAAAGAATGTAATTGGGGCAGATCCAGACTTAGTCCAGGCCGAACTTGAACACCGACTCAACAACGATTTACAGCATGATGGAAAGGCACAATCTATTGAGTCATCAGCTAGACCTTTATATCACTCCGCTCACCTCATTTTTCATACACCTGCCTTCCTCGAGGCTCGCGGTCGGATAGTGACTAAACGTATGGACCATAACAGTACTAGTATTTGCCGAGCCATTCAAACTGCGATGCTCGGTTTCGGTGGAGTAAACATTGAGTAAACAGGAGAATTTCCAAGCTAGTAACTTCTTCCAACTTGCCCTTCTTTCATCTGAGTGAATCCGAGCGGTATCGATGCGCATATTTCCTGGTCAACAAACTCGTTGCTACAAGCATAAACCTGACCGGCGTACTATGACCGCAAAAATCTGCATATTATCCCTGGCCGGGCACGGGCACTGGTTGGTTTGTGCATCTCAAAGTTTCCGTTTTGCGAGCATGTGCCGTGCGTTTCCATGTCCCCATGCTATCTATAGTATAATATCAGATCTTACACCTCCGCAGATGAGGGCACATGGTTTCCGCGGACAGTCAGCACTAAATGGGTCAAGAATTAGGCTGAAATCAATTTTGGTCACAATAGGTCTTCTCCGGACGCTCCGTTTGCGCTCCGTTCCTCTGAGTTTCCTGGCTAGTACTTCTGTCACTGTTGCCTCCTTTTTTACTCATGAATTTGGCTCCAGAGGCCTTAACTGTCTGCATCTTCGGAAATAAGTGCCTGAAGTAACTCGCCGAGTTTCCGCACATAGTGTTTCGGGATCTGTCCCTCGTCCCCGCGGATCCGTGTTCAGGGAACGATGCTCGTGTGTGTATGCATCAAGTCGCCGATGGGTCCAAGCAGCGCCGTATTTCCTCAGAGTGCAACTTTATTCAGTCGGCTTCAGTCACGTATTCTTCTGACATTCCCAGACTTCCAGACTTTTGAGGGTGCGCTTCCAATTCTCGCATGCCAACGCCTTGAACCGCCTTAATGTTCGTCCTACTAATACATTAGGTTTTCACATTTCATCACTAGTAGTTCTCAGCCCCCATGAGCTCATCGCCCACTCTTACTCTATCGCGATGCGCGACCACGAACAACAGCATCGTCATCGGTGAAGACAAGATGCCAATAGTTTCCTCACCTGCTTCTCTTCACAAACAGTCACTGGAAACCTGCCAGCAGGAGACACTTGAATGCACACAACAACAACAGCCTGCTGTGGTCGTCACTCGTACCCACTTTTTTCTGATCATGGCGAGTTTATGGATTGGCAACTTTACTGCTTACTTCAACGAGACTACTGCCACCACTGCCATGCATATCATTGCAGCTGACTTCAACAACCTCGCTAACCAGAACTGGATCGCAACATCGTACTTGTTGGGCTTCACCGTCACCCAAACCCTTCTCGGCCGGTTCGCTGACATCTTTGGGCGTGCCCGGGTGTTCAATGGTACAATGCTTATTTTTGGTGCTGGGACTCTGTGGTGTGGGCTGGCCACGGTACGTTCCTCTTTGGTCTCGTGCATCCACGGGGATTTCTGACATACCCATGCATTTAAGAACATGAATTCGTTGATTGGTGCTCGCCTTCTTCAGGGCATAGGTGCCGCTGGAAGACAATCTGTTGGCGTGATCATTGTTTTGGATTTGACAACGGCGGACTCACGAGGTCTGTGGTTGGGATTTTTCAACTGCGCCTCTGCAATCGGTCTAGCGATCGGGCCCGTGCTAGGCGCGGTCCTCTCCGTTGATACAGATTGGAGATGGATATTTTGGATCACGCTCATGCTCATTGGGGTCACGATGGCCATTGGGACAACATGCCTCCGATACCCTGTTCCTCATCGGAAGCAAAGCGTTGGATTACTTGCACAGCTGGGAGAAGTGGATTACGTTGGTTCTGTACTTGCTATTGCGGTCTCGAGCATGATATGTATTGCAATTGAGATGGGAAACAAGTTGTTCCCTTGGAACGTAGGTACATGGCTTCACAAGCATTTCGTACTGACATATACTGCATTTCCTAGTCGGCACCTATCATTGCTCTCTTCATCTTTGGAGGTCTCCTCATACCTGTCTTTGTTTTCTACGAGCTCAAGGTAGCCGAACACCCCATTGTTGACATCCGCCTTTTCAGCATACCTAATATCCCCATCACTTGTTTGATCAATTTTCTCACTGGAGCTGGCTACTTCGGTTCCGTCTTCTTCCTTCCCCGTTACTTCATCGACATCAAAGGTTCTAGCCTCATTCAGTCCGGGCTGCAGGTGTTTGGCCTCATCCTCACGCTCGGCATCTCTTCGGTCGCAGGGGCTAATATCCTCGCGCACACGGGGCAGGTGCGCCTTATTGGTGTAGCGGGCGGCGTTTTATATGCACTGGGCAGTGCTTTAATGTTGATGGTGGGACAGTATACACCTGCAGTGACAACTATCGGCTTTTCTGTCATCACGGGCATTGCTTCCGGTCTGCTCTACCAGCCTTCCCTCGTTGTTGGACCCATGTCTGTCAAACCCCATCAAATTGCGGGAATAAGCGGGTTCTTGTCTTTTCTACGAACATTGGGTGGTACATTTGCCACTGCACTTCTCACAGCAATATACGAGACTAACTTCACGGAATCGCTCCGCGGGCAACTCCCTGACTCGTTGGTGAACCAGGGGCTTGAGCTCGCGGACGATCATGCTGCTTATCCCGAGTACGAGGATCAGATCCTTGCCGCACTCGTCAAAGCCTATCACCTTGGGATGATACCGGCTATCTGTTTTGGCGTTAGCTATGCTATAGCAGTGGTCTTTCTCTGTAATGTGGACTTCACCCCAGCGTGGAAACGGAAACGGATAGCAGCAAAACAAAAGAACGAGGAAGCTTGACCACCACGCGTGGATACTTACTTTCGGCATACCTTATTGACGCATACTTTTGACGCAAACACAGTTCTCCATCGCATCTTGCATTTCCTGTCTGTTGTTTTTGCTCTTGTCTCATTTCACGAGAACATATCCCATCACTGATATAATTTCGTCGGCCTGACAAGTAGCATTGACGCCTTGCTTAGCTACCCCACGGACATATAATGATACGTTGAGTAGAATAATTATGTATGCGCTGTATGATTTATTTAATGTTCTACATAGCATTTGGAGTCGCTACGAGCGTCTTTTGTTTTACTATATTGGGTGAGGGCATAAACCGCCGTCACCCCAAATGACTTGCTTGTGAGTCAAGGGCTAAAACTCGAACAACTTTCTGGAATGGCTGGTTCCGAGAAACTGGGGAGATCAAATCTGCATCCTGTTGGAAGGGTGAGTGCACTGCGCATCACGGCAGGCTCGGCGATCGCATCGAAACCGCATTATACATAGAACTGGCGCCTCAGATACCCAGCGCACAGTTACGGCATGCATAAATCCCTTTGCAATTGCGATTTGCTGAATGCAAGCAGACACGCGCGTGTGCAGCATTCTCGGCCCTTGAGGAACAAAGCGTTTACCTCTTGGGACTTGAAACTGGAATTCCAGAAACCGAGTCATCAGCTACCCAACTGCCATAAATGTATCTCCAGGTGAATGTTCTTCCGCATTCAACAGGCGGATACTAATGGTACTGGCTAGTAACAGCTCGGTCGAGAACAGTAGCATGCAGGTGACCTCTGCCTTGTTAAAGGGGTGCAGAATGGCCAAGGGGCTTTACTACTCTAGATCCAGCTGCCTAATTCGATGGGAAGTCAACTATTATGGGCATACTCTTCGATCACAGACCGAGGCTGTGTGTAGTTGCCCAGTGGCTTGTACGGGATATGTGTGAATCTGTGCACATGGTTTCAATTATGGCGAATGGTTCCATGAGAACAATCGCGGTACAAACCCAAATGCACTCGGGCCTCCGAGAGCAATGCCACGTTCAGAACCGGTCCACTGGGGCGCCGCGGTGATCCCGAGCACGAGAACCCGCAACCCATATTTGTATTGAGGCGTGCCGAGAGCAGACCCATTTTGAGCATCAAGCACGGAGATTAGATCAGGAACAGTTGCGACCATCTCCACGTTGATACTTTTAGCACCGACTTGGGAGTAAGGAACATACTCTCACAGTGGTTATTGCGTCATCCGCGGTATGTTCTGCATACAGATTCTCGTTCTTAAATGGAATGGTGAGTGTTCCGGTGAAGCGTTCCATGGGACGATCAGGGTCGTCCTCATCAATGTCGTCATCCACAGTCAGCGCGGTGATGACAACTTCTCCGATCGTATGACCTTTGTAGAGACTGACACAAATCAATGGTGTTGTGTAACAGGAGATCGAAATAAAACTGACCGCCTTCCCACATCGGTGATCTTGCCCATAAACAACACTCTCGCAGAGTTGGGGCCACCTACAGCGTCAACAAGAATTGATCCAATCCGAGACAAACTTGATTGTTTGCGAGCAAGTGCAATAGCTCGTCCAATGCGCCAGCTTAATGACACTGTGTTCTTAATCATGGCGTTATCCACATAATCAGCTTTCAGAGGGCGACTGGCCAGTCCCACGTGTGTCCTAATTAATGCACACGAGGTACCACATAATCATCACGGATAGTACTCATAACACGTGTCACCACTCACCCCATTTCAACACATGCCGCTCGTAAAGAGGCATCAACATCAATGTCACGTTTGGCCTTTGTCATAACCTGTAAATAGTTCGTCGATTTTGACTAAAAACGTGGAAGGGAAAGATACCATGACGTTCCCATCTCCACTGGACATGGTGCTCGGGAGCATCTTGGCTCCTGTGCCACTGACATCGTAGACATTGGCCGTGGTTTGATACCACTTTCATAACCTTAAATTTGGAGCATACACTCAGGATCAGAATGGTACTGCTCACGGTGGGGTATGCACGACCCTATATATAGATGACGATTTAGACAACGAACCACTTGCTTGTTGCTACATACCATGAAGTCCCCATCTAAGCAGGGTATATTGGCGTATTTCGTGGATCCCAGAATCATCTACAGCCATGTCAATAATTGTCTTCGCTTGACGGATAACTGAAACATCATACGTTAATCATACCGTTCGCACCCCCGATCTCTAATCCGCAAAGCGCTTCTGGTTTCGCAATCTAGAAGTGTATCGTCAGAGAACTACAATAATCGGACCAGCCAAGATTACATTACCCCTATCAGTGACCACAACTCCGCGCTAGCTTCTTGATATCTAATGACCAATTAGGCGTCACCCTTCATTCATGCAGCGAAAACACTGACTCGTTGCCAAGTAGTCTCTCAGAGGACACTTCTGGGCTACCCATGCCTCCACCCCATCCAACCAGTGCATTGGACGTAATTGATGAAAAGTCAATCACTCGTACTGTTTCACCTGACCGTACGAGTTCTCTCAGTTCCAGGAAAGTATGTAATGGGGACCCGCCACCGCCGCATCCCAATACATAGCAGCCATCTGCAATCCACTCCAGATCAACCTCGGACAAGAGCCATTCTCCGCTTTTTATCCTTGGTTCGTACTCCAGGATGTCGCTCGCAGTACGCATGACCGGCGCCACACCGGCAGAGGCGGCGGCGGATGCTACCATTTGTGGCCGGGAGGCGGTCTCCCCGGTAGAAGCTTCAACACACAAAGGATCATCAACCTCTAGCCAACTTGGACTAGTGGCACCACTCCAGTCTCCGGCGGCCTTGACATAAAAACGGCAACGACCGCTGGTATAGGCGATCGGAATGACCTCGCTCTCTACTATGGCGACACGGTGCGGATCCGCTCCGGAAGCAATTGCTCGAGCGATAGCCCTGGCTTCGACATCAGCGCGAACTTGTACGATGGTTCTTGTGGATGTGTCTTCGAAGGAATCAATGATGCCTGATATCTTCAGATCGAGATTGAGCATCAATGGGGAGAAGGTCATTTTCTCATTACCTGGGCAATGGCAGCGCCAACAGCGTTCGCGACGTCGAAGTGAGGGAATCTGTGAACCCGGCTGATGCCCGCAAGAACATCTGGAGCAAGGATAGACCCTCCGCCGACCAGGTAGACTGGGATATCTTGCGAAGATGTTTTCATGGCATCAAGGTAGTTCTGGAGCATCTTCTTGATAGCACTTTGAGCGCCTTCGATGATCGACTGCCCAATTCCGGAAACAAGACTTTCGTCTCCAATGTTTGAAGCGCGACCTGCTGCAACAACCACGTCGGTAGCGGTAAGTGTAGAGCCACCAAACACCAGAGATTCAGAGGTAATCCGATGGCCAACGGAGTGAGGACCAACAGCGACCTTATTTGTAACTGGGTCCTCTCGGACAATAGAACCCCCACCAAGGCCAATACTAGCGCATAGACAATCAATTTGCCATGAATACTTGTCATACTGTCAACACCAGCACCTGGTAACATGTGGCATGGAGAAGTTTAGCAAAACCCCACAGAACTCGTGATGAGCGGCGGCTTGGCGAGGGAATCCACTAGGTCTAATGGGTTGTCAAGCAAGATTAGTATGGTTGCTAAAACTTCTAAGCTCTGTTCACGAACAACAGCATTCCGATGTCCGTCTAGAATAAGACAACAGTGAGCCTGTTGCTACTAAGCTGGAGGTTGTCTCAACGACATACCGTTGTGCCGCCAATATCAACTACTAGTGCGGATTGCTTTGAGATGCCTGACTCCAGTGCGGCCAAGAACGCGGCGCCACGCATGGAGTTCGTTGGGCCAGACGAACTTCAAGGAAAATCATCAATCGCTTATGATAACCCTTGTCACCGAGACGTCTTTGAGAGAAACACGCACAAGGTTCGAATAGGAAGACGCGCTGCTTGTGCGCAGCTGAGCAAGGTGCCATCATTGCTCGTAATGAAAACGGAGCACTTCAATTTGAGGGCCTGGGCTGCCTTCTCGAAACCTATTACCGTCTTCTTCGCGTATCGCAATAATGCAGCGTTCAAGATAGATGCGTTTTCACGCTCCAGCAGCCCGATGGCAGCAACGTCCTTGGAGCATACGACGTCCATTCCCGGAATGCGTTTCCGCACGATCGCTGCGACTGTTTCCTCCTGTTGGATCTCAAAGTCGATGGGTGCGAACACCGAGGACACGACAACTGCGTGTATGCCCTGCAGATCATCTCAGTCGCATCCAACGTGCCCACCATCATTTTCTGTACCTGGCGATTGATTTCGTCGCAGGCGGATTCGACTTGCGCAACGACAACAGAAGCAATCTCACTTCCGTCAATTTGCAGACCTCCTGAGAGGAGGAAGTGGGGACCTTCGAGTACTATGGGAAGTAGGCATCAGTACAGGACGTCATCGCACGTTCCACAGCAGCAACACACAGTCTCGCAGCTCGTGCGGAAAGCCTACGAATGGTGGCGTTCCATGTGTAAAAGGGCCACACAGGCGAATGACTGCGACTCTATCCAAACGCCGAGGATCTCTTTCTACCAATGCATTTACAAAGTGCTAGCGTGTACGCGAATCAGGACGGAAGTTGGTGCGTGTACCAAGCGAATCTTACTGTTGTGCCAATACAGAGCGCTTGGATGTTCGACTTGCTCTGAACCTGTGTCAACACGGACTCAATGGCATTTTGGATTCCAAGAGTGACGTCCGCTGTAGTGAGGTGTTTTGCTGATGCGAGAACCTGCCCTCTTCGCGAACCCTCTGATAGATCGAGGAGAACTGCATCGCTGGTGAACGTTTCTCGAGTCCGCGGAGCCATGTGTAATCAAAACGGGTACGCACGTATTTGTTCCTCCTACGTCAACACCTAACCGTAGGATGGAGTGGACTGAACTCATTTATGGCTGAAGGACTGCTGGTATCGTCTGAGACAACCAAAAGCTAGGTGGCTGCGATAAGGATAGCCAAGATGGGGGACCAAACCAACCGTGGTGCTTTGCCACGACCAAATTAGCAGATAAGCGAAATTGAATATTGAGCTTCGATTCGTATTGAGTGCTAGTAGGTATAAGTAGTCATGTTACTTCAACAATAGCTTGAGCCATTGCGCGTGCATGGTTTTCCTGCCAGCACTACCAGGTCATCGAACCCGCCTTCATAAAGACATTCAGTGATTCTGAACAATCTGGAATCCGGGTCATCATAACGATGGTATCTGACCGGTCAACCATGCACAATGTACTACTAGTAAACATGTGCGCTGCCCAAGCGCCGTATAATGTGAAAGCAAGCCACAGAAAGAAAGAAAAACAATGAACTCACCAACAATATACACAGAAATAGGTATACGTAACTTGGGAGTTGAGATAAACGTTCACGTGAATATTTGCCCAAAGCAATAAAAGTAGGTGTACTTTGACTTGAACTACTGCTGGTAGTAATATAGCAGCTTGCTATCACAGGTTCGGACGTTCCTCGGGTGCAGCGCACGCAATTCGGGTCTTAAAGGCCACGGCATAAATCAGTTTCACACCACCTGCATCCTTGTCATCGGTGCAATTATCTTAAGTCGCAGCAATGCCTTGGTCCGTAATTTGAAAGAACTCGAAGGACGCGGAAGATTCGCGTTGGACTTGAAGGGGAGGAATCGCAAGACGTGCAAACAGCGACGAGGAACTTTCAACTACATAACAGTGTCAGCATCTGCATTCTGTATTCATTTTAGGATGAACGGCGGAGTAAGGGGGGACAATCGCAGCTAACCATTAAGTCAATGATGCAGCTTCAAGTGATGGATAAGAGGCTTGGATTGATAGTTAATGCTGATTCAGGTGAAGCGCAAGCACTTAGCAGGTTGACCAGAAGCCTATTGAAAGTTGAAACCCTAGTCAGAACATCGCGAAGCCTTGAACCGAAAAATATGAAAAAAAGAGTTTAAAACTTTTGTTGAGCCGAAAATAAGTAAAGTATCGTGAGAAATATATTCCAATTCGATACGAGTTAGTTCGGTTAGCACATGTTGGTTTGGGGGCCAGGCCGCGTCGCGTTTCTTGAGACCAACCATTCATCAAGACAGCTGCAGGATTTTAATCGTCGACGGCCTGCGCAGGCATGGCCAGTCCATCAGATGACGGTCTAGCAGAAGTCCCATCAAACATGCCAGATTTCTCTGCACCAGCCTTCTCTTCCGCTGGCCAACGCAAGTTTCGTCTCCAACAGCTCCTCGATAACAAGGAAAAGCAGCTGCAACAGGCGGGAACTCTCGGTCAGCGGGTTCTTGCGCAGCAGATAGAAGCTCGAAGAGAAGATAAGACAACTCCAGGAATTTGATGTAGAACATGCAGAGGACGGGGAACTAGATACTGACGCGCGCGAACGTTATCGCGAACTAGCAGAGACTATTGCTGATTGGGACGCAGAGAACGCGCAGCTATCTAGTGCCTTTGGCCAAAAAGTGAGTCCTGCATTTAAAATTTCTAGGCAAACGCCTGTTATTGGTGAATGCCACATGCACCACGCCTTGCCTATGAAATCCGTAATGCATCATGCACTAATGTGTAATCTATTTATTTATAGCGTCCTCCTACGCAGCAATCATCTCCAGCCCTACCAATCAATGATCTTCCTCGAGAGGAGCCCGAGCGCTCCAAAGCTTCAGCTTCATCTGCTGCCCAGTCTCGTCGCGCCAAAAACGCTGCCCATCGAGCAGACGACGTCGGCAAGTTTCTTTCACTCTTTTCGGTTTTGCTTTCACGGCTCACCATTTTTCCAGAATTTGCGTTCGAGATCGGAAGCGGACTTCTTACCGAAGTGCGACGGCTCCAAAGCCTTCTCGGAGAGCGTGACAAGGCCATCCAAGATATGAAGGAGGAGAAAGACGACCTCGAAAAGACCGTTGAGTCTCTACGTACCGCGCTTCGATCGCAAGAACAGAGCTCAGGTCAGTCCTGTAATATTTCTTTGCCTCGTGAAATTTACTTGCCGCAGACAAATTCAAAGAAGAAAACTGGAACCTCGAAGTTACTCTTCAAGAAGTCCGTACCCAACATTCAGACGCGCAGTCAACAATTGTGCGCCTCGAAGGTGAACACAAGCGCATCACGAAAGTGCTCAACAGCACACGAGAAGCAGCAGACCAGCACAAGAACGAATCACAGCGCGTCCAAACTGCATTCGATGATATGAAAGCTAAGCATGAGACAGACGTGGCACAGGCGCGTAAGCATGCTGCGGGCCTACAGCGCGACAAGTCAGACTTGCAGTCCGCGCTTGATACACTGAAGGCAGAAGTAGAGAAAGCAAGCCGTCGCCTCGGTCCACGATTCGGGAGTCCACTCACGCCTGGCGCAAGCCAGGGCAAAGAATACTCGACCCCTGCTGCAGAGGATGATGATGTCTTCACCTCGGCCAGCACCAACAACAGGCGAAAAATGGACAGTTCGGCCGTGTTCCAGCCTGACGCATTCGAGGATCTTGTAGACATTTCCCCCGACCCATCACCATCACGCCCATTCCATGCGAGCAACCATCCCAATAATGAAATTGAGGCCCTCCAGCAGCGGCTTGTCCACGCCCAGAGGCAGATCAGCACCCTCAAGGGCAGTTTGCATCGCGAGAAGGAGATGCGAATGGAGTATAGGCGCAAACTAGAAGTCTTCCTCTGGGTATGTACATGATGAAAACGAGCCTCCAGGAGATGAGACAAATGACGATGACGAGATTGAGACTAAGCATCCTCGCCGGCTGACGCCATACCGTTCTGGTGGTGGCAGAGGCAGAGGCAGGAGAGGCAGGGGAAGGTCCTCCCTTGTTACCAGGCTTGGCATGGCAGCGCAAAGTCCTAGTCCTACATCTGATTACAACGCATCTCCTCCTCCACCCGTGCCGGCCCTCCCCGACTTTGCTGACGATATTCTTTCCGACGAGGGTAACGCAGAAGGCGAGCCGGAAGAGCAAAATCTTGACTCCTTACCTTCTGCCTCCTCGAAGCGAACGAGCGTTGACGGTATGGACCCCATGTTTGCCAATGTCCTCCGCAAGTCTGCATCCTACAGCTCGCTTCCAAGTCAATCCAGCCCTCTTCGCCATTCCCTGCTGGCCCGCTCGTCGCCTCGCGGCACTGCACGTGGTGGAGCCCCACAAAGACGCACTCGTGGCGGTGCTGCTTTCCAGGAGGCCAGACCGGCGTCCCTTGTTGGGGAACCTGAGGCCTTGGCTGCAGAGCTCGGCATTGGCATGACGTCTGTCACTGAAGATGTTGAAGTCAAGGTCACCACTGAAATGGCATGTCAGACGGACTTCGAGGACGTGACGGTGCTTGTGCCCTCGCCCTCTTCCCCAGCGAACGACATGGGTGTGCAAGTCGAGCAAGCCCTTGAACCCGTGCCAGCATCTCCTACCACTTCTGAAATGTCCTGCCAGACTGACGGGGAGTCCTCTGTGGTGCACATGGAAACAGCTGTGCAACACGAACCCATTTCTCCCGTTGCAGCCCGCACAAGTTTTTACCAAATGCAGCCCCCTGATCGTGTTTTCATTGCACGGAGCTCGATGAGGCGCACGACGCTCACACAGTCTGATTTCTCTCGCTCGTCAGAGGGCGACAATACCTTACGTGGTAGCATCCCCGGTGAAGCTAACAGCCGACGACCCATTCCAGGTGGTTTCACCTCTGATGAGGAGAGCGACATCGACGTTGATATTGACGACGGAGCGACGGAGACCGGTATAGAAACAGACACAGATGTGGACGATTACCACGACGCGCGGGGAAGTTCTGCTACAGAGTCACGGGAGGACTTCCACTCTGTGTTGACGATGACGGACAACGACTTTTCGGAGAGCGATGACGAGAGTATCAAGGCGCTGGTAATCTCAAGGCGGTCGTCAATGGCGTCTACGACGCAACATCGGGAGTTGCGCCATCGTGACACAGCTACCTACGAGGAGAGGGGTGTTGGTATGGATAGCGTTGAAGAGCCGAAGGTCATCGAGGTTATCAAGGAAGTTGAGGTCATCAGGGAGGTGGAGGTCATCAAAGAAGTGGAAGTCATCAAAGAAGTCGAGGTGCCTGTTGAAGTCATCAGGGAGGTGGAGGTGCCTGTTGAAGTCATCAGGGAGGTGGAGGTCATCAAAGAGGTCATCAAGGAGATCGAGATCATCAAGGAGGTTCCGATCGAAATCATCAAAGAAGCACCTGTGGAAGTTATCGAGGAGGTCCAAGAACCAGTTGAAGTGTTGAAGGCAGTCGAAGTGACCAAGACGGTTGCCGAGCCCTCCAAGCCAGAGCTGAAGGAGATGTCCGTTCAAACGGATATTTTTACTGCTTCGCCCGTCATTGCAAATTGGCAAGATACCTCTGCGTCATCCATGACCCCAACTGCCACTCCCGCACCCTCTCTCCCTGCGTCCCCCGCTCTCTTCCGAGTGGGCACGACGGTACAGCAGTTCCAGTTCGTCCCTGCACCTGCCGTCGCAATGCCCGCTTCCCCTTCCCCCTCTACTGTTCGCGACTCCAGTCTCAGTACCACAAGCATCGGCATCATTCGTTCTGTTACCTCCAATGCAGACCATCGGCAGGTCAGTTGAATCTGCAGTTTCTTTTGGCGCCGACGATGGAGCTCGTCGTTCAAGGACCGCTTCTTCCGTACCCTCCATTGTAGACAAGACTCGTCCCCCTATGATGGCCTTGCCACCACCACCTCGCCAGCCGCCTCCGTCTAGCACCATGGCACCACCCCCTTTCATCCCGGAAAGGAGAGTAGCTACTACGTCCTCAACATCGGACGCGCCGCCACCTCGTCCGTCCTCCCCCCCACCTCCAGAACTCATACAGCGTGCCACCACACCGACCTTTGGTACAATGCTCTCCGTACATGGCAGGGGTGGTGCTTACGGTCCAAGACAGCATGGCTCGAGCATGCCCCCGCCCCAATCAAATTTGCGGCAGCCGCCATCCACAAGCAGCTTCCGGTCTGCTGCCAATGCTGCGGCGTATGCGCAAAACTCGGTTCCACCGTCTGGCTTACCATCATGGGGTGTGCGCGAGCAGCAGAGGAGGGAGATGTCGAGTACGTCCCTGGCGTCAGATAGAAGCGCACTTTCACCACGGTCGTCCATGTCTTCGGACCACAATGTCTTCTTAAACCGTACACCTGGCGCTAGCATGCCCGTTACCCCCGGCAAGAATGTCGAACAGCTTAATGACAACAGAAATAGTATGTCGACAGACCCTGCTGTCATCCATGCGATCACCCAGACTATGATCGGCGAGTTCTTGTACAAATATACCCGGCGCACCATTGGTAAGGGCTATGGAGAGAAGAGACACAAGCGGTTCTTCTGGGTGCATCCGTATACCAAGACTTTGTACTGGAGCTCTGCTGACCCTGGATCATCAAACGTTTCAGAGTCGAGTGCCAAGAGTGGTGAGTGAAATGTTTAATGATGTGATATCTCTCTGATTGATGTTGAATTGATGGTTTGTGTGGCCACAGCTTATATTGAAGGCTGTTCGCTCTGTTTTGGATCCCAATCCCATGCCTCCTGGTTTATACCAGTACAGCGTGGTGATATCCACAGCCCAGAGAGAAATGAAGATTACCGCTCCTACCAAAGAGCGCCATGACATTTGGCTCAACGTCCGTTGCTCTCGTCTAACTTTTGGGTGGACGCTTACATCATTCTAGGCTTTGAAATACCTGCTTGCTCGTCCCAGCCCTGCAATGACACCCTCAACCAGTCAGAATGAAAATGCGGCCCCCATGAGCCCCATGTCTCAAAGCGCAGAGCTCACAGACGATGATCACCGTCATTTGATTGATACAAGCCCCCAAAGTCAACGAAGTGGCCGAAGCAGCCGGAACGGTGGTGCCTTCAGCACCACGCCGCGGGGCAGCCGGAGTAGATCACAAATCTCTATTCGAGGGTCTGTAGGCAAAAGGTCCGGAACGCCAGCCGCAGAATACCTCCGATGGGCAGCGCCCGAGAGCCCGTACAGCCCCGCGAGGTCCTTCGAACGAGTAATGAGTCATGGCCAAGACGATGATGACCTTGAGTTTGAACTCCATGGCCAATCCCAATCAGACGACGGGTTCGAGGGCTTGGAAAATGTGCGCGCCTGTTGTGATGGACGTCATACTGTCGGTCATTCTGGTCATCACCACCATCACTCCCACAATGGTGACCACCTTGAAGTTAGCGCTCCCGCACGGCCGGTGTCTCCTGCGTGGTCGCTTCGATCGCGAACGGGGAGTGCACACTCTCATGACACGGGCGGTTTGTTTTCATGGGGCCGAGGGGACGATGGGAAGCTTCGCTTTGGCTCTCGACGATCTACAAAGACTGTACCTAACGCTACTGGTGATCGGTAGTTGGGCGAACAACGCCCGTTTCCTCGCTCTTGCCTTGCCTATTTTTGCTTTTTGCGCACGATATCTCGCTTTCTCGCAGCCTACCCTCCCTGATAATGGTCTTCGCTATATCATGATATAAATCCCTTATATTCAGTGACTTTTTTTTTCGTTTCGTGTATGCATTATTTTTTCTTTGCACAGTTACCCAAGACTTCCGAGAACCGAACCGCTCCTTGTATCTCACCGGAATGCTACCTAAATACCCACACTCCTTTGCTCAATTCTATTTAATTCGCCATCTACTGAGCAAGTTCGAATCATCAAATCTCGTGCATAGTAAGTTATATTTGATCCGTCGCTGTTCAACCCACTACTACCTCGTCGACTTTAGATCGGTGTATGCAAAAACCCTGGCATGTAGTGAGTTTGTGTACCAAGAGTGAAGAATTGGGAATAAGTGCAACGTACTGGCGTCACCCATTCACTGTTGCAGCTGCAGCATACGCCAGCCCAGTCATAGTTGCCGAGCTTGGCACTGCACTTCGGGCAAATAATCTTGCCTGCTAATTGGCCACTCTCCAAAAAAGGTTCCATCCATTTCATCTGAAAAGTCATGATTGGTTGTAGATCGACGACAGACAAATAAACACCTACTGGTTCGACAAAATACCCAGAACACTTGGGATTCATGAGGATCGGTGGACTGACTGGCGATCTTATCCCTGTCATACTCAACGACGGAGGCATGCGCAGCGCAGCGAGTTTCGGATGAGAATGCAGCTCAGCTGCCAGGTCCAACGGAGGCTGCGGCGGTCCGCCGGTCTTCGATGTATCCTGGCTCTCATGTACAGACGACAGCACACGCACCGTCTCGGATTGCGTGGCCGTCCCTGTTGATGGGCCTTCATCGGTAGTGACAGATGCATCGAGTGCATCCGATAGGTTCTTTCCGAGGCCTTCCATTGACATTGAGGATGATCGCGAGGACTTTACGTTAACTCTAGGGGGAGACAAATCGTCCGTGTGCCCATTCTTTGGCTCATCTGACTCGTGATCATCCTCCGTATCGAGTGCTGACATTGAGAGTGATGTCATTGAAAGCGATGACATTGAGAGCGATTCCATCAGCGCCCGTGCACCGAGGCTCATGGATGGTCGCCGCGATGACGTGCCGCGGTCGTTTGCAGACGGGCGCCTCGACGTGGCGGGTGATAGTGAGGGCAGAGCGGGCGTCGGTGGGCCTAGTTGCCCATGATCGAGCATGTGCTCGCGCGTCGCTAGTTCTTGCCTACGAAAGGTGGTGTGTATGAATTAGCGCTGGGAGCATGACATAATCTGATGGTTTACCTGCACATCTTGCATCGTATTCGACGGCTTGGCACGATCATCGGTGTATTGGGTACAGAATCTGATGGTGTTCTGGGATGCTTGGCGAACATTGCATTGTCTGGAATTGTCCCATCTCCATCTACGATTCAATCGATCAGCACCGATCTCGAGCTTGAAGCATCGATTATGATAGATAAGGCAGAAGGTAGACTTACTCATAATCTCCTCCATTGTCCGTTCCAGGTAGAACATGCGTGTTGCCTTATCACGCCGCGTGAACTTGTATGACGATTGGTGAAACACCTTAAGTTGTTCCATAAATCCTTCATTTGGCCTGCAGAAGCACCCTTATCTGGGTACATAATTCAGGGACGATGTAAAGTAACTTACTCAACGATGGGCCTCACTGTCCTTATCATGTCTACAGCGCTTTCCGGGTCGAGCTTCAGCGAGTACATGAGGTATGCTGCGACAATCGTTGCGCTCCTGCCTGTGTGATCAGATGTCAAAAATTGATCCGCTATCGGGCTAGCGGAAGAAAAGATGATGTCAGTCGGCCAAGCTCGAACGTACTGATTCCAGCCATGCAATGCACGAGTACACCACGACCCTTGTCGAGCTCGTTCTGGATAAATGATATCGACGGCAAAAAGTGCACGAGGACATCTTCATTTGCACTATCGTCAATGTTGACTTGGTATCTGTTAAATATCTAGAGGTGTCTGCATCAGCGTCTGCCTCGGATCCTTTTTCATACGTGTACTAGATGATATTTGGGCACAGGAACCCGGGGAGTTAAAGCGCTAGTGGTACGCACCGCATGAATGGTAACTTTGCCCCGCATCGCTGTTAAAACGCTGAAGATGTTTTTCTCCTTCAATCCCTTGACATCCAAAGCGCTCTGCAGATCTCCAATCCAAACTCCTGGTACAACTTCATCCATCGTAAATGGTAGATAAATGAAGTAGGAAGCTGTGTACTGAATTTTCCTGTTAAGACTATTAGGTATATTAATACTTCGGGAACTCGACCAAGTTTGTGGTATGCCAATGATGACTCGGAGCGAGTGATAAAATAATTCAGCGGTCAACTAGGAAGTGCGAAGTCAAATGAATGGGCCACTAGTAATAATTATTCGCCGTGAAACGTCGGAATGGTTGTCAACAGTTGTCAACGCTTTACACGGAGAGCTCAGCAGTATTAGTGAGCACGTGAGCAAGTCGGTGAGCATTGTTCATTGAAGGGGTTGAACCCAAATACATGCAAACAATTGGCACTTGGTCCGGAAAATCCATTAATGTCAATGCTTTTGTCTCCGTGTCGGGGAATACAATGCACGATGTCAGGTCTATAGTACAATGCATCGCTTATATGTTCAGCTTTATGTTATCCGGTATAAAGATCAGACATTCTTCTCCGGACATTTGCAAGGACGTCTCTCATCTGTCTCGTCTCAGTTCATACTCTGTATACTCTTTGCTCTTCTACCTTCAAATTCGACACTCAAGGCAGGCCTTTGGGGACCCTGGTGGACACTTCAGCTAACTGAATATTTCATCGTATCGCTCTCCAAGTTATTATTCTTCTATATTTTTCCCGTAATGGACTCGTCTGCATCTATCCGTCCTACACTCCCCCCGCTTCATTCACTTAATCTTCCTCGTGCACTCAAGACTCAACCCCCTCGCATTGATGCACTCCATGACTCGTACGAATTGAAACGCCAGGTTAGTCTGGACTTATGATATACACAACTTCTACTGAAGGCAGGGTGATTTCCAGATTCCAAGGCTGCACATACCCAGCAGTCAATATTCACATTCACACAAGAACCGTCAGGTTTCTATTTCATCCTCAACGTCTTCTCGCACTCCTTCCCCCACCCCTTCGCCCCTCTCATCTTCGCGTTCCCCTACTTCCGGTGGTCAATCCACTAAAATGTGTCTAGTACCTACCACTTTCGAGCATGCCGACGCAGTCGTTGTCATTCCTGATCCCGATGCCCCACATGTACACCCCCTCTCCGGCGTCACAAACCTCAAACAACCTGCGCCGCCCGTTCTTCTGGTCGGGCCTGCCTTGCAATGCCTGCGCCAGCCGCAACGACAAATAGCCAAGGGGGCACGTCTGCACCCCTATCGCATTGTGCGCACTCCGGCGGATCGCAAGTTTTCTATTGCATCCATCAGGATGAGATCACGAATCTTACAATAACAAGCCTGAATACTACCAAAAAATGTGTTGTATTGCTAGCGCCACCATCAGTGTATTACTAGTATTCTTTAGGAATCCCCGTCAGAGGTGTAGGTGGAAGTATTGTGTTTTTAGGTTACAAAAGAAGCTAATGTTTGAATCCGATTCACTTGTACTACTAGTTGTAGCCTTGTAGGAGAACACTGGCACTTGAATTCGTTGTGTCTGATTCACCCTGATCATCGCGAAGGAGACGGGTACCATGCATACGAGAACAAAGGTTTGAAGTTCACTTTGAACGGATACTACGGTAGTAAACTTTCTGACACTGCTGATATTCTGTTCACCCTCAAATAGGAAGTTCAAAAATCTAATGGAACAAAGGAACAACGAGTCGCATTTGTTATGCATAACCACCTCAAGCTCACGGCGATCTCCTGAGTCCTCGCATGTTGAGTCTGAGAAGCAGAAGCTTTCAGATATGGCACAACTTGAACGGATACAAGTCTGACAAGTCAATTCAAGAACACCAAAATACAAACAACGGGAATACGAAGCTCGTGATAATATTAGGAATAATCAGATTTGTTTCAGATTGCGCTATCATGTCTGGTCCGAATGCCCGAAACGAACAAGTCCGAACTTGGCAGACGTCCCTTCAGACGTTGTCCAGCGACCTCTCATTTCTTTGGGATGCGGCCCTTGGCTTTGGCAGAACGCGCTTCGGTGGTTGTCTCTGTGGGCTCCGCCATCTACGCATCCGTTTCTTCTGGAGACGACGGCAGCTCGGGGGTGGTGAAGAGGGAGCTCGAGGAGTGGAGTGGTATGCAGGAACAGGATTGGAGCTGCTGGAGGGGCCGGCGATGGCGTTAGTTCCTGCCACGGATGGTGCGAATGGCTTCACAGCCTTTTCACCCGCTCGCTTTCGCCTTTTGGCCTGTCTTTCGGAGAACCCTCTTTCTCTCCATTGCCTTTGCTTCCTGATGCGCTCAAAGTTGTCCCAGAGTACTTCTTCCATCAGTTCGCTTCTGCGCGGGTCTAGCCATTTCCCCCCGGCAGCTTCTCTGGGGTCACGAGACGCGGGCAAGGTGCGTTGGGTGGTTTCGAGTCCCACTAACTCGACTAGAGCAGGAGGACGACCAGTGATGCGCACGCTCGCCTCACCTTCTGGGATGAATGCAACTTTGATCCCATTCCCCGCGTTGGTGTTTAGCGCGACAGCGAATTCGTCATATCCGGCGGGGGAAGGGATGGACCTGGGAGCGGCTCCTCCACGCAGGTCCGCGTCATGCTGAAGATATAGATAGATTTGGTCGAGGGTGAGGAGCAGGGTGACGTTGGGACGGTAACGGTCCGGGATTACGAAGCATCCATTGCCCAAAGGACGTAGCAGCGGGGCAGGAGCTGAGTTGGTGTTGAGCATGGGGCGTGATGATTGTCGGGTGGAAGGGGAGGAGGGATTTTCTTGTCGAGCGGGGGTCTTAAAGCTGACCTCTGATAGGTCCATATCCCTAAAAAACACATGATGGTGCTCGACAGACGGCACCTCATTGCTACCAGCCAGGTCAGCAATGGTCTCAATGTCCTCGTCAGCGAGGTTGG
The DNA here is from genome assembly GCF_016647625.1 of Suillus subalutaceus. Lineage (NCBI taxonomy): Eukaryota > Fungi > Basidiomycota > Agaricomycetes > Boletales > Suillaceae > Suillus > Suillus subalutaceus. The sequence goes on along the minus strand of NW_024540360.1, from coordinate 91,053 downwards.
CATTTCCCCAGTTCCTAGGGTCTGGTGCCTTCCCTTTATCCTTCGATAGTCCCACTTCATGGGACTCAGAATTTCTGTCATTTGAGGCAGGATGACTGAGTATGTCCTTTCTATTCTCCATTCGGCTTCTTTTAGACTCGGTCAATCGAGTCTCTGCCCTTCTTACCAGGTTTTCTTGTTCCTGAGTTAGGTCAGTGTTCTGCTCCCTCTTGCAGGTCACACCGTTTGCGCCTGCAGCGTGCTTCTTTGAGGCAGTAATCCAATTCCCATACCGGCCATCACAAGCATCTTCGGTTCTCTCCTTAGACAGACTCACTTGGTCCCCGAGGGTCTCAAACTTGAAAGATATCTTTCTTTCTGTATTTTCAGCATCTCTACTAACAGGAGTTACCACTTGTGCAGACACTAATTTGCCCGTCCTCCCTTCGTCTTCTGAAGGGGTCTCCGCTGTCTCGTTCGTCGGACAAGCGGGGGTCTCCCCGAGTGCGCCTGGCATCGGGGGCATACGCGCCATCAGCACGTCGCTATAAGAGCGAGCGTGCCATTCGGCGGAATACGCAGGGGACACAGCTCGAGGCTGGACGTCCCCCGGAGCCGAGACCAGAGAGGACTGGGCAAACTCACTCTTAGTTTGAAGAGGGCCTGCCTCTTCGATGTTAAGGGTACTGATGGTCCTCTCGGTTGTGACCCCATGTACATGTGTTTGACGTGGTTGGTACCGAGGGATGCGAGAGATGGTAGTAGTAGACATGTTTTAATTTGCCTAGACGCAGAATGACACGTGGATCGGACAAGAGTTCCACGAGTATGGAGAGTTAAACTTGTTGAAGGTTGAAAAATATGTGACAGATGTGAGAAGCAGAAGCTTTCAGATATGGCACAGCGCGGGTAGATGATAAATCAGGCGCTCGAATAAGTCAAGAACGCCAAGATACAAACAACGGGGAGCGACTACTCTTATACCTGTAAGAATACGAAGCTCGTGATGATAGGAATAATCAGATGTTAAAGTACTTGTTTCAGATTGCGCAACTCACCACGAGAATATTTGACAGGGAAAAAACCCGATCACTAAAACAAAGCCCTCCTATTCTACTTCGGGCGCTGAGCTGGTCAATATACATTATCAGGGGAAGCCTCATGGAATCATAAGTCTTCCGAGTTGCTGTCAGAATCTTCGTGGTCAGCTTGATTTTTTGACATACATGTGTTGCCAAGCGATACCCTATCCTGTACTGTACTTCCACCCAGGGCCGCAGCACATTGACACTGTACGCCGGGGTAGTGCAAGAGAAACTCTTACCAGTATTAATCTGTGACATGACAGGCTTAACAGCGTTGGGAGCCTCGGGCGAGTTGCCTGCAGTGGCAGGACCTGAGAGTAAGTACTGTTGCAGTGCCTGTGCCGTGAATATTGTTGAAGGGAGGCTCGAATAACATTTCTTCAGCTGTCATGCTCGTGTCGGCAATCTCAGTACAACACACTTAAGTTAAGTTTGAAAATTGAGCACATCTGATTATGTAATGTGCTGAGTTAGTCCAATTATTAGGCATTCAACATCATGACCCATGCCACCCAAAACGCCAGAAGACCCAGAACAAAACCCATATGAACTGCTTGGGATCTTACAGGAGGCTACCGAAGCTGAGATTAGGACAGCCTATCGAACCCGCTCACTAAAAGTCCACCCAGACAGAGTATGTCTATTCATTCCAAGATCGAGAGTTCGAGACTAAATTGACACTGTTGTTGCAGAACAGAAATGACCCTAATGCAGGTGCGTACCTAGCTTTGTTAAAAAAATGTAGCTTACACGCGAATGTAGCTCAGAAATTTCATGCATTGACAACCGCCTCCACCCTCCTCCTCGATCCGCTCCGCCGTCTCGCGCTCGATGCGCAACTCCGTTTGCAAGCTGCCAAGAAGCAGCGCTTCGCATCTTATGACAATAAGCGTAAGGCGATGGTCTCTGAGTTGGAGGAGCGGGAGCAAGAGTTCAAGAAGGCGCGAATGGCGAAGGAGAAGGAGAGAACTGCGAGGGAGAGCGAAAACTTGAGGGTTCGCGAGGAGGGGCGACGAATGCGGGAGCAGAGAGAGAAGGAGCTCGAGTTGCAGGAATTGGAACGTCAATGTGCGAGGTCGAAGCCTGAGTCAAACGGAACTGTTGAAGAAGACTCCCTCGCTCCGCCGCCTCCTGGCGATTTGGATACAACGATCCGTGTTAAATATGCTCTGTCATCACATCCTGCGCTTTCTACGGCATTCGCACTCGCAGCCCACCTTCGACGGTATGGCGAGATTGATGAAGGGACGGTGGTGATGTCGCAGAAAGCCAAGAAGTCGAAAAAGTCTAAGGGACTTGTAGACGGCGAGATGATAGTGACCGCGCTGGTGCCATTCAATCAGTTGGGCGCTGCATTTGCCGTGGTATCGAGTGCCGAATCGCTGAAAGATCGGGGCATGGACGTGGCATGGGCAGGCGGATCTGAGCCTCCAATACTAGGTTGGCTTCGCGAACGCGGAGAACTCGGAGGACCCGCGGCCAAGCGGGCTGAGCCGCTCCCGACAAAGACTGCTCCGGAGGGGACGACGTTCAGTTCGTTTCCCTCGAGTTTTGTAAGTCTGGTTCACTCGGTCAATCTATTTAAATCACTGATTTTTCTGTTTGGCAAGCCTGCTTTTGATGATGCGGCACCACCGCCACCTCCTGCTGTGAAGACGGGGATGGACTACGAGTCATTGACGCTCCTCCGCATGCGTGAAGCTGAACGCACACGCTTAGAGAAGGAGATACTGGAAGCAGAAGCTGCTGAGGGCGGTTAGCCTTGCTTTGCGGTCGTTTAGTATATGATGTCTTCTGACATCGGACCTGTGGTCGCGATCTCAATATCTGGTGTGAGCTCTAGAGCACCGTGTGCCCTTGGTGCACCTTGATGGTTCTCGTGGGCAGTGATGAAGGACTACGGGTGGAAGGTTAGAGGCATGTATGCATATTCCATTTTACATCCATGAGATTAATTTATTGCATTTCTCAAGAAGTTGCTCGGGGATACCCTTGAAACGTGTATGTATTGTGACGGCGTTCATGTACCCGTAGTCTGGTCGTCACATCCAGCTGAAGTGTTTGCACCCGGTTTTAAGCAGTCTAGTGCAAAAAGGTTCTTTCAGACGCTTGTCATCGCTGCGGTTTAATATAAACAATGACAACCCGATCCTACAGGTCTGAGGGAAAATGCTCTATAATGCAACTTGTACATGGCGGGCTGAATATGACACCGGTTTGCGTTGTGGATTCAGACCCTGCTACTCAAGCTTCAAGAATCGATCGATCGGCTCATCCATTCGTATTTTTGTCCACCTACATTCGAAAATATCTTTGCACGAGAAAACGGTCTACCATACTTTCTAGTTCAACAAACCTTGACACGACCTTATTGTAAGGCAGATAATGAGTTCGACGGGTAATGCAAATAATGGGGAGAGTTCGTGAAAAGACGTTGCGGAAGAGAGGCGATAGGCTTTTCGGATGAGAACGTTCGAGTAAACTTGAGAGAATACGGATGGTACCGGTTCCGAGGTTCGTGAAGTGTCGACTATCAAAACCTTTCTTGGGCTGATCGTATACAGTGCTTGGTGCCGGGCGGTATTTCCCGGCACTACACGCTACTCGACTTGTCCGTAGTGTATAAGCCAGGCTGCAGGTAGATGAGTTGAAAATTTGAAACAGTAGGAACGAAAAAGGAAATATAAAGAAGGCAGTGCGTACGACCGTTGAACTTAAACCTTGAAATGCCTTAGTGTTCCACAGCGCGAAGGCGTTAATGGCTTCTCTTCTCTCCGGCTCCATAGGGCAAGCGTCTTCATGGTGGCTCGAACTCATGGAGCTGGATTCAGGCCTACTAGTAGTAGTACCTGCACATGTGTGGCAGTGGCATGGTTCAAAGAACCACTGGCAGTAGGCTGGGATTTCAAGATGTGATGCTCATCGCTGAGCGCTGATGTTCAAGATAAACCACTCAGTACAAATCAAAGATAGACTCGGCACAACCAGTAGCCGCATCCTTTCTCAGAGTACCGTATTTGGCTGCGGTCCGCACCATCACCGGCATACATACCACAGGGCATGTTGCGGCTTCAAGCACGCTCAGAGCAAGATGTCTATTATATCTCAACCCACGAACTCGGGCCATTCTTACCGTTTGAAGGATCTTCACCTTCCTGCCTTCCTGGCCAGGATCTTCTTGTCCAGGGTGGCAGCATGAGGCTCCAGGGTCTACTATTAATACCGTGGATCTCATCATTGCAGGCATCGTGCAGTAATTTCTGGCACGATAAGCGCCTGCTACTGCTCAAATAATGTCGCGGTAATCCTCTAGTCAGACGACAAGACCTTCAATGTGCTATCAGTGATCAGTTTTCAGTCTTTGGCCACCATGTAATCAAGGTTATGGGTACACGAGGTGTCGGTTTGAAGCCAAGTGCGTACACGGCGCTCCGACTCGGAGCTTCCAGTTAGCTCAGTGATAAGCCGCCTGTATTCGAATGGGTGCTATGATCTGGGACAAGAACCGAAAAGCACAAGCGCGTGCTTACCGCATGGGATTACCCTGCAGCACACTGCCCTCTAATTTGATCTCACCGCTTTCGCATTGATCTACCCGCTCCCTGTATTAAAGCGAGCAGAAGAATTGGAAGACTGAAGGATCTGTAATTTTGTCACATTGTCCAGAGTTTCTGTCGCAGGCAGGCATCACACAAATCCAAGTCTGTACCCCGTTTTTTCCAGACAAGATGTGGTTGATACCCTCAAGTCATCAACAACATATCAGGTGAGATTCCTCCAACGCCCGCATGATGTGATATCTGAGGTTTTCATTGGTGTAGCTCCCATCTCCATCATGCAGAGACGGATTCAAGCACCAAATCCTGCATTCAGACGACGTTCGAGACAACCGCCCATCAACAATTCGATATCACTATGTGCGATTTACCTGTCATTCGGAAATGATGGACTTACATGCAATGACAGGACTTGTCAGGTGGGACCAGAGACGTATGGCGTGCAAGTTTTCGGCATGTTCTGATAACTTCATGACATGACTACTCGGTTCTGATAAATCCCAGATATCGATCTTCATCACCTGCCCAAGATCGGGTGGTTGAATGTGGATCATCAATTCTACGTCGAAATATCCATTCATGATGTCAATGCGATCACGACCAGTCGTACGAGTCCGGAGAAGCCCAGCTCTACGCCATGGAGTAGTAAACATACCTTGTACGTCGGAGACTACTGCCTGATTCAAAAGCTGATTCAAAGAACAGCAATGTTCACAACTCTACCACGCTGACATTGAAAGTATTTGCTCATCGCCAACTTCATGATAATCAGTACATTGGTATGGTTGAGGGCTGTGTCGAGGAATTTTTGAGGTACCCTGGCGGTGAGTGATCGCGTCCTTGCGCAATGTATTTTCTGACAGTTCAATCCAGCCATTCTTGAACGACTGAAGTGCGTAAACCCCCAAGGCAAGGAAGAGCTGCTCAGAGCAAGCTTGGAGTTCAAGCTTACCCGCCTTGTGGGCGCTGGGAAACCTACTGATGGATCCCAGCGTACCGAAACTGATCACACAGAAGGTATCTGGAAGGGGCCCATAGCGAGTCATGCCTGTGGGGATGCAGTCAAAACACCACTTCCCGTGGCAGTGCAGATCTTCGGTACGTGATATCAGTTCGAATGACGGTTACTCTTGACAATTTGCGACGTCAATCAGACATGGACCTTCACCATCTGCCGCGAATACATTTGTTCTCGACTTACGACAGCTTCTATATCAATGCTTCCGTAGATGACCATGACTACATGTCCACCACTGCTGAGAACCTGCATTCCTTGCCGTGGACGACTGAGCTAAAACTGTGAGATACATTGTACCTGTGAGTTCATGACATTGACTCCTAGCAAGGAATGTACAGGCGTCGTCCAGAATTTCCCTCAAAGTCTTCGCAAAACGTCACCTCCATGAAGATCAGTACATTGGTATGGTACAAGAAGATGTCGAGACGCTTCTCGCTCATTCCAGAAGTGAGTTTCTGGTTACTATCTGATTGGCTTGCTCGTCGTTAAATACAACATTAGCTAAAATCTACCGCCTCGTGTCTTTTGATCCTCATGGCAAGAAACATTTCCTTTGTGCTAGCATGGAATTCAAGATCATACCTCTTCATAATGCAATCGAGCATGGCATCACTCAGCATGCTCAAGACCAGCTCGCCCGCACAATTGATGCCTCTAAGGATACATCAGATGAACCAGCCACGGGAGGCAATGGTCCAAATGAACCATTGACAGCGTCTACTGAGCAGGTCCTCGATGTCGCTGTCTCAGAAGTCCTTACTCCGCTCTTGGACAAGATCAGCATTTTCATTCAGCTTGCTGGCAAGTTCGCTGGGGTACGATCCCTTGACTTTGCCACTGAATATGTCTGATACTGCTCCCCTAGGCCCATCCTTACACCAAAATGGCGTTTATGATTCTCACTGCAGTATATCATGTAAGTGGGATAGTCGCATGTTCAGACCTAAGGAGCTCACCTATTTTGATTAGTTGGTGGATGCACAACTTGCCCGAGACCGAAGTATCAATCGGCTCATTACCGTTATGCACGAAACCTACAGCCTTGTCTCTGGCATAGAGGAACTGAAAAGGGTGGAATCGCAAGAAAAGACTATTAACTCCCTCGCTCGCCAGACGATCGAGTGCTCGTACTTTATCCGTGACTACCTGGAGAAAAAGAGCGGATGTGAGTCTCGCGGCTTCTTACCAAAGCTTAGCTTCTTTAACAAAATTCTTGAATGTAGGGAAACAAAGCTTTTCGAACGCGTTGTCCAAACTAGATGATAAAATCCTAACGTACGAAGTAACCTTCAAAGAACTCAAGAATGCTATACATCAGCAAGCCGCGATTCACACGGAACTCTACGTCTTTCGTGTTTATGATCTGTTGCATGACCATGGTAGTGTTCCATCTTCCATCTCTCTTCCTCGCATATATTCATATTACTACTAGCCGCGAAAACAGACCTTGACGCCATGCACTATGCTGTTGGCGCTTCGATTGAATCACAGAAGATCGGAGATGCGCCCCCACGAACCGACATCGTGGAGTCAATAACCTCATGGATCAATAAAGACGATGAACGTCAGATTTACCTCTTGCTAGGTTCAAGGGGGTCCGGAAAATCCACTATCGCACATAACATTGGACGCCAATTCGACGCCATTGTGCGTCTTGGTTCGTCGTACTGTTTTTCGCGCGCTGCCCGGGATAAGCGAAATGCTACGAATTTGTTCAGCACGATTGCACGGGACCTTGCTGATCACGACCCTCAATATATGAAGGCTCTCTGGGCTATTGTGAAAGACAAGCGCGCATTACGTGGATTGACAGACCCACTTACTCAATTCGATCGCTTTATCCTTATTCCCGCGAGTCAAATGACATGCATCGGCCCTGTACTGGTGATCATCGACGGGTTGGAACACAGCGGTAGCGAGTCAGATCGTAAAGACCTCCTGACTGCGCTCGCAGAGAAAGGAGCAAAGCTCCCCCGTAATTTCAAGTTATTAGTCACTTGCCGGCCAGAGGAGGACATTTGCGCTGCTTTCGAAGGAAAATCTCATGTTATACAGAAGCATTTGGAACATCACGCCGACTCACACTTTGTTCCACCACCAACATTGGGGAAAAACCAGACAAGCAGACCTAGGTCTCGCCCTCCTACGCCTCCTTTGTCTATCCCTGCATTTACGCGATACAACCTCTCACTTGGGGCTGACTCGTCGACAAGCGACTCTACTCCGGTATCGGATCTCTCGGACTCAGGCTCAGCAGTCTCTGCTGTGTTTGACACCTTGGACGATGGCAGTGATTCTACTGAGTCCCCTCCTTCCAGTCTCAGCTCCGTTGATGAGGAGCCACAGCCTTCACGAAAGGACGTTGTACAAGTTACACGCAGGAGCAAAGAGTTCACCGTAGAGGAGATCTTCGAAATTGATGGCCGTACCGTTCGAAGAACCAATTCGGAGAAGCTCGAGAGTTGGACCGTTAAGTCGCATGATCACTCTCAAAGTGGTCTGCTCCTTAAAGGATTCGTCACATCAGCAGAACCGGCGAATGATTTGCCGCCATTGCTTGGATTATCTGGATACAATAGTTGTCTCCCCAAACAATCTCGCCAGAAGCAGGTCCGGGAAAAGACTATTATTCGTCACTCCACGGATGTGGATGGGGCGGAAATATTGGGCCGGGTTGATGATCTCGCATGTCCGTGATACAATACGCCTTCAAGTTGTCATCTACAGTGCTACACATAATACTCTACTAACCTCGACGAACTCTCACCACAGATACTATACTGTGCGATCCCTACGTACAATGATCGAACGGCCGTTACTGCGCAACGTTCTAGTCTCCCCGTATTCCAGTTGAAGTTGAAAGTAGCGCTGTGCATGTGAGTCCCGACGGCACTTATCTTATTTATTGATAAATAAATCGACCACACGACCCTGAGGCCTTGAGGCTAATTGAAACCTTAACTTAAACAAGTACCCTCAAGCTCAAGTTCTGTCTGATCGAACTACTACACTATTCCGGAAATCTGTCACGGTAAGATGCCAGCATCACGAACATATCATATCACAAGTTTGCGGGAAACCACTTTTGCCACGAGTCATATGACGGTCGACCAAGTGATGCCATTCTACGATTAATGGGCCGGACGTGCAGCCAAGCTTCCCCTCAAACAGTAAGTTCTGGCAGTTAACTGATGCGGCAACATCGGTTTGCAATGGACGAAGCACAGCCGTACTGCGACATGCGTAACTGACGAGGTTTTTGATAGCCATCATTACGGCTCTCGATTGGCCAACGTTCTGTGACACATGCTATCAAGAAGGAATTATCATATTTCCTCCATATCGGTCTGCCCAGGGGACTGCAAGACCTCTAGCTTTGAGGACCAAATGTTCGGAGGTGGATGCCCGTGCGAGAACTGTCGCATTACTCGGCATGTTTTGACGAAACTGAAATTACTCTCAAGAATTTCAACCGTATCGGTCCCTCACATGCGGCAGCAACTCACTATTGATTAATCCCCTACACCATTGATCTATCCGAATCCTGATTTGCATAAATTCAGGGTAGGAAGCGCCACTCAGTTTAACGCCTTCCGGCCTGTCTGGTAGTACTACCTCATGTTTTCAGTGACTGAAAATAGCTGCCATGCCCGAGATTCGAGGCTCCAAATCTACGACAAGCGTTTATCAGACCGTAAATTTACTCGCTCGTCAAACCATAGAGTATGGATACTTCATTCGTGACTATGCCGTTCATAAAAGTGGATGTAAGCTATCGAGATTAAGCATGATGCAATCGCTGAAATAACAGTTATCCAATAAAGAATAGTATCGTCAATTTGTTCTCGAACACCGATGAAACCATTCAGGAATGTGAAGCTGCCTTCAGAAATATTTGGGTCGCTTTGGAGCACAGAACCGTTATCGACACCCAACTGGTAGTTCTCCGTGTCTATATGACATCTTGAAAGATCTTGGTACGTGATTCTTCGTTAGTCGGGGACAGCATTACTCATCAAGATCAGCCGCCAAGGTAGATATTGCCTTACACAACTGGAACCGCGTACCATGTTGTGTCACTGGAGGAAATCCATGCCACTGAGGTTTCGGACTGGGTAAATGACAAGAACGGTCTAGCAATTTATCTCCTGATTGGGCCTCTCGGATCTGAGACTGGCGCAGTTGCCCATGCTGTAGCTCGTCAATTCAACAACATATCTCGTTTAGCATTGCCATACTGTTTTTGCAGGTCACGACCCGGATTTTATGGCTTGTCTTGGGGATAAGGTGAAACGACGAGCAGTGGGCTCTTCCCCACAGAGTCCTACGCAATTCAGCTTCATCCTCGCACCGGCGCAACAGTTGACAAACTTTGGTCCCGCCACCTGGTTGTAACTGATGCGTATTGATTCACGTGCGGAGGTGGTCTTTGTCCCTAAGGAGAAGGCCCAATTTCTCCCACCTAGCTTCAAATTCCTAATCACTTGCCTGCCGGAGACTGACGTAACCATCACCCTTCGTGGCAAACACCATGTCATATCAAAAGAGCTTGATGCGGTTGTGACCAGGCAATTTCTCAACAGTGGTTTTATCGCAGACAGAACCAACCTCGTTCACTCACCCCTCCTATCCAGACCGTGATTTTTTCTTCCAGCGGACCTGCCTCAAGCGTTGCGTCATCAAGCAGCGTAGGCTCCTTCAATGTGCCTTCGATTTTCGATGAAGAGCTTCATACCTTTAGCTCTGATGCATCGTCGCCAGCGGCCAGCGTCACCCCATACACGGATGTAGGGTCACCAAAGCGGTTCTTCAGCAAATTTAAACACACCGAGACAAGAGAGAACTCTATTTCCTTTCATCAATCCGGTGTCTCAGATCGACACGCACACCATCGTGAAGCAAATTATTACACAACATGTTCGCCTCCGCGTCGTATCCCATCACATGCTCTTATGCTTAATGAGCCGAATGCCTTAACATTCACTTCAGATCCTGCTACTCCAGCTGGAGACACTTTCGGGGCTGTCCCTACTCAATGTGATAACCCTCGCTCACCAAGCCATAAAGGCACGCCACCCGACAAGAGACTGTCATCTGAAACGAGATGCAAACCACTGGATCTCATCGCATCAGTCTTTTTCATCATGATCTAGTGTTCTACTGAGTATACACGTCCCCAATGCCCTACATCATGTATGATGGGTGGGATCAGCTCATTATACTGAATAAAGTTTCGAGCCTGTCGCATGCCTTGGTGACACAGTAAGTAGTATTAATGTACGGTACTAGTGTGTACTTCAAGTATCGATATGATGTGGTAACACGAGTGTATGACGGCGCTCCATTTGGTGGTTTCGATGTTGCCAATAAGTACTTCGATGTGTACCTTTATTCGTACTATACCTGCATACCGTCGGCGTCGAGCATGCCTCGTCGAGTCATAGAATTCATGTAAGTACCTTTCCAAAGCCAATATTCTGCTTTATTTGATTTCGGACGCCTGCGACCCCCAAAGAAGGGGGTCGCATGACCCAACGTAGTTTTGTTATTTGCCACTGTCAGAGGCAGCCAGACGTGTTTGAACGATACGAGGAGGGTGTGGTAAGAGATGGCAGGAAAAGCCAAAGCACGGTATGTGGCCTCCTCATTATAGGAACTCTTCCCGACTTGACGATTTGCCTTGTAACAATCAACACCATTTTCGTTTTGCCAACGTCTTACTGCTAGAACGATCATCGTCCGCTTGATTTCCACTGCGCAAACAGGTTTTTTCTACACCACGCAGCGCCCAAGGCAGGGTCCGAAGCTCGCTGCCGTCAAATACGATCCTAAAGGTAGGTGTTAGTGTCCGGGCGGTTGTGCAAAATTCTGAAACTGGTTCATTTCAGTTAAAGCTCGTGTGCTCTTCGTCGAGAGCAAGAAGACGAAGAAGTAGTGAAATAGTCACTCCACATTTTCTGTTTCTTGGTAGCACCGAGAGATCCACGCCAACTTATGTTGAAACTGAGTAGTGCTCGACATCATACCCCACACTCGTGACAATACGCTATCTGCCGCACTATAATACATGTTCAATATAGGTGGTGTAGGAACCACAATTCTGCCCGCAGAAATTCTGTTCATACGGGACTCGATATAGGTTAGGGAGGGGTACACCTGAACTACACATGACACAATATATTTTACACGTCCCTGCTCACCAAAATGTCTGTCCTGTCTGAGGACTACTCGGTATATTCTGCGGCGTTACCCCACTCTGGGGAATTGATGTTGCCAACTGTGACTGAGTCGGCTTGGGAGCCTCTACCTCTTTCCGGTACTCGATTTTTTCGACACGGACTTCGCCTTCCACGAGCTGATATACGTACGTGACAACGACAGCGCCCTGAATGTCCATGAGCGCAAAGGATGGCGTTATTTCACTGAGGATATCAATTCAGTCGGTTAATGCAAATGAAATGGTACAAGGGCTGTACCCGTTATATGAGCCTGTCCATGCGCCAGTCGCGGACCCAGGATTCACAAAGAAACGACCATCATATTCGATTGCCTGGAAGCTTATTTGAATCACGTCAGAATGCCAGCTATCATGTGGAGGCTGCGGAGTCAACACACGTATGCGTATGCCCTGAAACGAGCACATCTACATCCATTTGCCGTGCCAATGCACTGAGAGCATCAAGGTCACCGGTCGGTACGCACTGATGCCCATGAATCACTCCGATTCGTATTGGGGTATGCACTATGGTTGCAGATGGCGGAAAGCTGGCGCTCTAGGTCGTCCGCATGTCAGTAATGACTCTAACACATAACATAACGACAAAATGACGAGTATGCACCTCATCATAGTCCCCTCGGACAACATACACATCTCCTGCTATAGTGCGCAGGTACTCGTAGGTCTCGCGGTCGCAAACATTCCCTGTGCAAAGGATCTGTTGAATTTTTCCTGGAACAAGCAGTTTACGGAATTTGGCTGGGAGGTCGTGTGCGCGGTGTGGGATGTGCAAGTCACCGATTATTAAGACAAGCACCATGTTGCACACAGCAGCAGTATCACGTATAATGGACTCCTGGAGGGAAGTTCAGCTTCGGCTGTGGGAAATCATTATATAATAAGTTGCACGTCATTATTGTAGAGATTGGATTATTAGACAACAGGATATAAAGCTAGCAACAAGTACATTACACAAGAGTAACAAGGTGCGGATACCAATAAACCATTCACAACACAGAAACCCGCAGAAGGGACGCTGAGGAAGCACCAGAAAGCAAACGGGGGCAGAGGGGCCACATGCAACACGAATAAAACAAGAGCATCGAGTACATATAAATGCAAATGTGTATTGCTGCGCTACGGGAATGGAAAGTGGACTCCGCACTAGTACATGAATTAGATGTTGGTGTAGCTCCCTGCAAAGTGAAGATAGTCAACGCCAATAGAAAGGAAAGAAAAGAAGGGACCCACAAATCCGCGCCTGCCAATCGCCGCTGCCGGTAGCCAAAATACTGCCCGCGGGGCTCAAATCAATAGAGATGACTGTAGTAGATTCATTAATGGGGTTCTCGGTCCGGAATCATCAGAACATTCGTACCAGAGTTCTTGTGTCCTTGGAGCATGCACTGTGTCGTCGCGGTGTGCGAGTCCCAGAACTGGACACCGCGGTCCTTGGACCCTGACACAACCCACTGCCCATCATGCGACACAGCAACGGAGAGCACGTAATCCTGCACAGACATGGAATGAGTTGGAACAACGGATGACATGTATAATGGGTCCGCGGCCGGGACTTAATTGCTTACCGTGTGGCCCAAGAAGTTCATAGTGCACTGGCTGCCCTTATCATCTTTCTTCCCATTGGCTACCGCCTCCTTGCGTTTGGCGAGAAGGCCACTAACGTCCCAGTACTTGAGAGTCTTGTCTAAGCTGCCGCTCACCAGCCCCTTTCCGTCGGGAGTGAACGCAACGCTGTAGACGCTGTCCCTATGACCCCGTAGGCGCTCGATGAGGGAGCCCGTTCCCACGTCCCAGATGCGCACAACAGTGTCTAGACTACCAGCCGCAACCAGTTGGCCATTTGGTGAGATAGCGACGGAGGTCACGCCTGCATCGTTGTTCACAGGATCGGCGTCATTGATTGTGAGCACTTTAGATGACCCATCAACCATGTCCCAGATACGGGCAGTTTTATCGCCCGATCCCGAGACGATAAGCCTGCCATCTAAGGAAAAGTCGAGTGAGTAAATCTCCTGCTGATGTCCGTCGAAAACGTTGCGGATGCGTTTCTTGGCAATATCCCATATCTGCAAGGCGTGATCAGTGCACGAGCCTGGTGAAACACAAAGTTTGGCGCACTCTGATTTGCTTATCTTCAGCGCCCGTTGCAAGATATTTCCCATCCGGGCTGAAACAAACACTTCTGATATACAGGTCACCTGCCTTTCCAGCCGATTCATCTGTAAGGACGCTATAGGTCCAAGGGTAATGAGATGAACTACTGCAGTCAAGATCGGAACCTACCAGGTCTTTACGCCCGTCTTTGTGTCATAGATCTGGGCCGTACGATTACAGCCGGTGGCGAGGTACTTGCCGTCTGCAGAAAATCGCACACAGCAAACGACACTAATGGATGGCACGTGGAAATGTAAATATACAGGAAGATGTGATCAGGAGGCTATGTTCGATCAAAGCCGATCATACCACGCACCTCTCGTGCATGAGCGTGTGCACTAGCGACACATCTAACACGCGCTTGACTTTGCCATTGAAGACCGCGAACCAGTCACTGCCTTCCTTTTTTAGTTCGGGCGGAACATTGTGTGGGTCGAGGTCATCCGGAAACTGCCCCCCACCACTTTGGGCGTTGTTGATAGGCACGAGGCTGCTTGAGCTGGCTGCTACCGGTTCTGCTGGACCGGCAGGTGACGGATTTCCAGGTCCAGGTGGATATGGTGCATGGGCGGCAGGTGGTGGTGGAAGACCTGGGCCTTGGAAAGTAGTCAAGGCAGGAGGTGCCCCAGGTACAGGGGGGAGCTTTGCACTCGGCGGTTGAAGAGAAGGACTATAATGATCTGTCGCAGATAAAGGGGGGGAAAAAGAGGTGGTATAGTACCCATGAGGAGGCGGCGAACGTGCGGAGCTTGAAGTGAATGGTTTACCTGGACGAGTATCACTCTTCATACGCTCAGTCTTTATGCGTTTTGAATCCCGAGCCTCCGCCGGTGGACGTTCGCGATCTCGGTCGCGCTCTTCACGTTGTCGATCACGTATTTCGCGGTCGCGTTCACGATCGGCACGTTCGCGGTCTTTTTCCCGCTCGCGTTCACGTTCGCGATCTCGACTGTAGTAAGGCTCGTTGTATGAGCCAGGACCGGGAGGCACACCGGTGACTGTAGGCGGAGGCGCAGGTGGACCGGAAGGTCCAACTGAAGCGGGACCGACAGGCGGATGTGGAGCTCCTGCTGGCACACCCTGACGAAGTGCATGAAGCTCTCCTCTGAGGCGACTCAGCTCCTCTTCATATGTCTGTCGAATCTTGCCATGTTGAGATTCCAGTTCATACAGTGACTGGCGAACGATGTTCAACTCGTTTATTTGTGAAGTGACTAAATGGACAAGATGTTGCACTCATACGTAAAACCGATATGTAGTTGAGGAGTCAAAGGTGCGCACCTTTAGATTCATACTCGTCTCGTTGGTTGCGAAGAATGCCAAGGTCAGAGGAGATAACATCAAATTCCTGACGGATGGTATCGACGGCCTCATTAAGCCTGGCATGACTATGCTGGTTTGGCCCTTGGGCGGGTGGAACCGTAGGCTGCAAGCTCCTATGCTATTAAAACAGGAAAGGTCAGCAGGAGTGCACGCCAAGAAAGAGCTCATAGCAACAGAGATAGAGAATTTTGTTCCTGGGTTAGCGCGCACACAAGGACCGTCATAGCTCAATTAGAGCTCAGGATTTGCATTGGCCACGATATGTGGCAGGACCTGTAGTAAGGAAGAAGAAAAATCAGATGGGAATACTCACGTTGTATATTGTGGAGGACATGAAGGGAGGTTGGGAACCACGGAATGGGTGTTGATCATCGCCTTTATAACTGGCGTTGGACCCTGATACTCTGATTCTTTTCTCACACTTGACACTACCGGCGGCATGTCCTATTTGAGTTGTAAAGGTACAATCACGTGATTGGTAAAGAAATTTAAACTCAGCGGCACTAACCCTCTTCTCTCCCTCTGAGTCATTTCAGGCGGTTGCGATGCCCAGGATAGTCGGACTTTGCCATTTAATACGTTAACCGCACATAGTCTCCGTGCTTGCAGGACGGACTGCTCTCATCAGGCAACATAATCTCCGACTGTCCAGCAAACGAGGCGATGTGTGGCATACTAGGGTATCATCGTTCCAATTCCATTGCCGTACATCAACTGGCAGCACCGGTTTCCTTTTTTTTTTCAAATCTGGAGGACCATGGCCCGCTATCGAGCTCCGAGCCTCATCCGGAATCTACCTAACAAGTGAGTACTTCGACTTCGCACGTATAAGCCTGATTTAGCATCGCGGTAGCAATTTGTTCGGCTACCGTCCTTTGTGCTCAAAGGAAGTGAAAAGGTCATCAACTTCGTACAGGTGTGAGACTTTAAGTTATCCCAACAGTGTCTTTTGTCTTCGGCACTTGGTCTATCAGCGCTGAAGCGCTGATTTCGAGGACACTAATTTTACCCGTGGGAATAATCCCAACATTTCATATGGCTGGCAGATCCGAGGCTATCTGAGGCTTTACGGCTCTGCTCGGCATCCACAAGAAAAAGATATATCCCGGACAAGTTTCACACAGAAACCTGCACAACGGAAGGTTAAACCGTGCTGCGATGGGGTGCGGCTCCGTAGGACCGTATCAATCCTCGAGATCCAGTACTTATTGTTGATTATGATAACACCATGCCACCATATGCGTGTCGTAGCAAGCATTTTGTGGTTTCAGTTCTTTCAAAGGGCCCGGTCATTACATGATGATTGTTATGTTCGGGCCATATAAATAGCAGTGGCCTGCAACAAACATGCAACGCCACCCGACAGAATATTTCAGCTCCATTATCTGTGAACTGAATTTGAACTGAATAGATGAGAATTGAAGATGTTGCCTATTATCGGTCATCATACCAGCGTTAATCCGGTATTCATCCGCTCTGTGCTTTCGTTGGTTCAGTTTCTCCATCTCACTACAATCGCAGGGTGCCACGAGTCAGGGCAATACTTCAGCCCCCTGGCAGGTTCGTTAAGATGTCTTCTAGTCAAAAGTCTAGCCGAGAACAAATTTGAGGGTTCTTGACGTTAATTCACAACTCTCAGGACTAGCCTGCAGTCCAGAACCAAAGTTTAATTATAAAGCTCGTTCACGAACCCTTCTTGAGAGTGCATCTCATTTCCTCGTTCCACAATCCCTTGAGCTTGTAGGCCTCTTGTGTTTGTCTCGAACACATCTCCCACACTCACAACGCCCGAATCGCCTAAATCATTTACACGTCGCATGGCTGATGAATTAGACTCGACGACAGTACCTATGGACTTTGTCAAGGAAGGAGGTGATTGGCTTGCTATATTTAATCCCCGCGTACCACGACAGATGGATGTGCAGCTTGCTGCGCGGTACGTTCATGACGGGTGCGTTTGTTTGGAAGACTGATGCGGCTTCACTCCAGTCTGACACCGTTTTATGAGTTAGTGTGGTGTGTAGTGTGAAGTTTTCCTTGGACGGGACATTGCTTGCAGTAGGCATGGAGGGTGCCGTTGTACTTTACAACTTGAGTCTCGGAGAGAAGTTTACGTGAGTGCTGATTCTGTCTTCTGATGAACAACACTTGGCAAGCTGGTAGCGCAGCTTCACACTGGAGAGAAATATCGGAAAACCAAATCATGCACGAGCTGTTTGCATCAGTCCCGATGGACATTTCCTTGTTGCTGGTTCTGAAGACAAACTCATAAGAGTGCGTGCCAGAGACTGAAAACTTGTTCATCTGAGCACTCATAATGCTATACAGGTCTGGAACATCACGAACCGCATGTTGGTGCATGCTTTGGAGGGGCACTGCGGAGAGGTATATGCTGTGGTGTTTACACCTGACAACAACACCTTGCTTTCAGCGTCCGGAGATTGCACGATCCGCATTTGGGATGCGACTCAATTTGCTGAGACTCCCGACGCTAGCTCAATTATCCTCGATGAAACTATGGAGGCCGCCTGTCGTGTACTTCGCCCAATCAGCCCTGATGTCAAGCTCTCATCCGAGCTCGCAATGACATCTATTGCTGTCGACTCAACTGGCAAGTTTGTTGCTGGGGGATCACTGGATGGAATGATTCGAATCTGGAAGGTTGACGGCACCGAGGATAACAGCGCGGAGCCGGTGGAAACACTAAACGGGCATGAGGATGCTGTGTATAGTGTGCAGTTCGTTGAAGGTGGATTGGTAAGCGCAAGTGTGGATCGGACGATGAAACACTGGGACATAAGTGAAGTGGGTGTTGGTCGCAGAGAGTGTCGAAAAACTCTGCAAGGGCACAAAGTATGTGACATCTGACAAGACCTCGATCCCAGTATTGCAACTGACCTTTCACCAGGACTGTATCCTCGCTACGTCTGCACTTCAGGTTGGAAGAGATCAACGCGTCGTGTCCTCGTCTCGGGATGGGACGGTGAGGATGTGGGACTTGAAGACGGGGATAGTGCAGTTCGTGATTCAGGGTCATAAAAACACTGGTACACAACCGAACCACCAAACCTCTGCATTTTATTTTAACGTTCCTTTCTCAGTGACGACTGTGGACCTCAGCAAGGACGGACGGCTGTTAGCATCTGGTAGCGGGGACCGTGAAGTACGGCTATGTAAGCGTGAATTGATATCGTGTTTGATGGACCTCTAACATAGCGCCGACCGTCATCAGGGAGCTACTCGATTGTTTGAGAATGTCTGGGGAAGTAGTATCACTATAGTTTCCCAACAACAAACGGATCAACTATATCAGAGCTGCAGCCACAGCGCGGTGGGGTGGGCACTGATGATTTGGTGCTCGCATCGTCTGTCGCTTGTGGAGCTGGTGCGTTTACTATGAGTACAGATATGTTCTTTGATATCATTGTTTTGTCGAAGATTGCTAGATGGGCCTCATCTATCAGTGCGCGAAGTATGTCGCTGGATGTATGTATGGCTCTGCGCAAGGACAAGGTGTTGGGGATCCAGATGCCGGCTGTATAACATAAGTTAACTCGGTACATCAAGCTGTTTGTCGTAATTCGGCCTCGGTCACGAAGCTGATGTGACTTGAACTGCATTTTAGCGACGCTTAGCGGTGCTCGGATCCCAGGTGAACACAAACCAATAATAATTGGGCAGCCCTTTTAGCTGCTTTTATGTTCAAGAACCACACTACTTCGCTTCTGCTCACCCCATATGTGTATAAAGGTCGGGATGACGTGGATCCTCATGTCCCAGCGCGTCTTCGCCGAGATAATTATTTCGCCCTTCTGGTACCAGGGCCGTTCACTATGAAACTTGCACATTCCTTTACATCTCTTCTCGCGCTAGTGTCGCTGGTCGCTGGCTCACCGGTCCAGCAGCTGAACACTCATGCTTTACGCCTGCCACTTGAACGTAAGAACATCGAGTTGACGTTAAGAGTCTCCAAGCGCACCTTGCACAAGTCTCCGCGTATGTGCACAGCTTCAATCCCTGTTCGCGATATCGACCGATGAATTTAGGAAGTACCGTCGGGGGTTTGCGGCGTATGAGGCCAATAAGGGATACGCCCACCCGTTGAGCATGCCATCTAGCTCAAAATCGACGAAGCGAGATGCTGGCGATGTTTCTTTGATGTCTCAAGATGTCGACTTGTGGTATGCCTCGATCGATGTTGGCACGCCGGCGCAGACTTTCACAGGTGCGCATGTATCACCATTCCTTTGAGGTAATACTGAGTAATATTCAAAGTGTCCATTGACACGGGCAGCGCGGATCTCTGTAAGTTATTTTCTCCAGTCGTGAACTTTTGCTCACCCTTCCCCACTCAGTCCTTCCTTCCGTTAATTGTAGTGATAGCTGCAACGGCCACAATAGATATGATCCATCCAAGTCCTCAACAGCTGATGATCTCCACAAAGCATTCGTGCTCACGTTTGGTGAAGGCGAAGTTGAGGGGGAACAAATTGCTGACAACGTGGTAATTGGGGGATATGAGGTAATTATTTTGGGTTCAGATCATACGTGGGTATACTAACCATGACCAGGCTAAGGGACAGACCCTCGGGGCTGCAACAGTCTATTCCTCAGACTTTTCAAGTGAAAATTTCATACCCGACGGGCTTGCTGGCTTTTCATTTGAGTCTATATCCGGATACCCAGCACCTCCGCTCTTTCAGACTCTGGTAGAAAGTGGACAATTTCAGGAAGCTGTGTTTGGTGTCAAACTTTCCGCCAAACCCGGTGCCAGCGAACTATATCTTGGAGGGACCAACACGGCGCTGTATCAGCAAGGCAATATGTCGTATACACCTGTAACTGAAGCAGGCTACTGGGAAGTCACACTCGATCAGATATCTCGAGATGGCATCCCTATGGGGGCACCCGAAACATCATCCATCATCGACACGGGAACAACTCTGATCGTGGCGGATACAGGTGATGCTGCAGCCTATTTTGATGGCATTCCTGGTGCTACGTCATATACTGATGAATCTGAGGTGCTTTATTCAAGTCAGTGTCGATACAAGGTCTCCACCTTGCAGGCTAATGCTAACATATTCAGTTCCGTGCGATATAATTGACAACTATGCGCCGACCCTCACCTTTGGAGGCCATCCCGTTACCGTGTCCGGGGACACGTTCAATCTCGGGCCTACGGAAGAGAGATCAAGTGACTGTCTGGCTGGCGTCGCAGGCGCGGACGTTGGTAAGACTTCGTGGACGTGGATAACGTGCAGTACTCTGATCCAGGCTTCTCTATTAGACTTCTGGATCGTGGGCGACGTGTTCTTACAGAACGTGTACTCGATCTTTGACATGGGCGAATTGCGAGTTGGATTTGCGGAGCTCGCATAAGGCTTATTAGGGCATTTGATGAGAGTTGTGGGAGGAGTTGTGGATTGGATATTTGGCTGTTTTCATGGGTATTTATACAGACCTTCGACAGTAGTAACTACTAACTAATTCTTACTGTGCATACGTATACCAGCGTATACCATGCACACTGTACTGACAGCGATCAATAAGAGCCGCGGGGTTTGAAAAGTGCTTCGGGAAAATATCTGCACTAGGTGATGTAACTTATAACGTAGGGAGTTGTACTTGCATGAAATTCTCCATGGACTCCAACACAGGCTGTCGAATCTCGATCGATGTTCCCGGTTGCGAATGTTTAGTTCCAGTTTGGTTTTTGTGTAGCTGTGCGTCAGTGGTCAAAGTCACGCAGTGGTGAAAATAACACCTCGATTGTGGTACATCTATGTCATGGATGGCGCTGATAGATCTTCAATTGACAGAATCCCCGCATTTACTACGCGAGCGACCCGAGTAGAAGTGGTTCCAACTTCCAAGGCGACAAAGAGAACAATAATCAACAACGTACACGCATCTGTGAAAGATTATACTATGTTCTTTTTGACTGTCTCGTCCTTGCGTCCCAGCGCAAGATGAAGATCTCATCCCCCTTTGCTTCTCTGCTAGTTCTTGTCTCTATCGCTGCAGCATCACCTGTGCCTAATGGCTATGGCTATGGTGTTATTCGATTTCCTCTTACCCGCAAGAGCGCTGACGTCGCTGGGCATGTGATACGAGTGTTCTTAATGCACAGCTCATTCACGTCTTGAAGTAAGTTCAAACCGATTTCTACATAACCCTCAACCACCGTATCAATGATCGCTTGCAATCCCTATAATCCAGCAAGTATCGTCAGACATTTTCTGCATTCGAGGGCTAATACCGGTTCTGCTCATCCGTTGAGCGGGAAGATGATGTCTTCTATAAGAAAGCGCGACGATGGTGTTGTTCCGCTTATCAACGAGGGATATGACTGTGGTATGGCGAAATTGATGTGGGGACGCCAAAACAGAAATTCAACGGTTAGATGATCCTACTGTCAGCATTGGAACGAACATCCTTGCTCATTGATCTTTATCTTAAGTATCTATCGACTCAGGAAGCACGGACCTTTGTAAGTTCATACACTTGACAAGAGGTTTGTCTTGATCTGAGGCTATTTTTGTTAGTCCTTCCGTCCGTCTCCTGCATGAATTGCGCAGGCCACAAGATGTATAATGCTGCCCAGTCTTCTACAGCAAGGATGAAGGAAACGTTTCCGTGCTCTCATATGGTGAAGGTGAAGTAGTAGGAGATGAATATAGCGATGATGTATTCCTTGGCGGCTACGAGGTGGCGCAATATCTCTTTCTTACATTGCAAGGACTGATTTTCGTTGCCAAGGCCCCCAACCAAACATTCGTTGCTGCCTCTTTGTACTCTGTCCAATTCGTTATACCCGGGTTTCCTGCCTGACGGTTCTTGTCGGTTTTGCTTTCGAGCAATTATCTGCTCTTGGGACGAAGTCTGTTTTTGAGACAATAAGCGACAGTGGCGTACTCCCAGAAAGCGTGTTCAGCGTTAAACTTTCTTCTACATCCGGGGAGGAGCGAGCTCTATATCGGAGGGACGAACCCCGATCTCTACGTTGAAGACACCTTGACTTATACGGCCGTTACCGAGGAAGGGTACTGGCAAGTGAATCTAGAAGCGGTTTCGCGAAATGGCTCTACGGTTGCCAGTAACAGCGCATCTATTATCGATACCGGGACCACGTATATCATCACGAGTGATGATGCAGCAGAGGCTTACTACAACGATATTCCAGGCTCAAAGCAGCAGTACTCAAGAGGACGTGACATATTATACCAGTTTGCTCGATCCTTTGCAATTAATGACATGTGACTGACTTATTCCCTAGTTCCGTGCGACACGATCGGGTCATACACTCCCACACTCACATTTGGTGGGCGTGGCTTCAATGTTTCAGAGGACACGTTCAATATTGGCCCGGAGAGCAGTGGTTCAAGCGACTGTGTGGGAGGTATTGCTGGGATGTCAGATGTTGGTGAGTACTTCATATCGTGCGCAATGTACGCAAGCCAAGTCCCCCCTTCTCATCTATCCGTTTTAGACTTTTGGGTTGTTGGAGGCGTTTTCCTGCAGAACGTTTACACAGTATTCGATAACGGAAATCTTGAGGTGGGCTTTGCTGAACTGGCATAATCCTCAGCTTCTTCGTCCTCTGCGATTAGTCGTGGATTTTCCATAAGGACTTGGCATGAATATCCTCGTTTTCGATTACAAGTTTGGTACCTGTGTATCATATACACCCTTGCCTTCTGCCAGGATTCACCGTTTATTGTCTTCCTTTGTTGAATACCGACAAACGCCAGCTGAGTGATGTGCCCTGAACAAGGCAACACCAGTGTCATCATTAGGAATGTCGTACACATAGTTTAGGCTCTGTACGGACAGCGAAAAGTTTAAGATCGAACAGAAAGTTACCTGCCGTCGGTCGATTCCCGAAATGACGGTTCCCTGATCGTCTACCTTAGTTTAATACAAAAACTGCGGTTGGGCTAGAACCGAGCATTAGCTGATAGGCAGGCTGTTGAATGACCATGTGTATTGAGATAGATAGCTGGACATCAGGTTCAATTACCAACAATCGAAACACGATGTCAACGTCAACTTGTAAATAATGGGAATGGAGGATGGGCGCCGGCTGAGGAAACTGTAGATTCGAGCGAGCGGAATGTACGGTCCGGGAGGAAAGACAAAGCAACCACAAAGACAAAGAAAAGAGCAGCTCCTGCGGTGCCGGTTCCTTCCGAGCACAATCGATCACCATAATTTAATTTTGGCATTGTGTACAAACGATCGTTATCTTCTACACTTCTAGTGACTTTATCACTCAAATCCAGCAGAACATCAAAGGGAGACTGTGTTTTGAATGAAATCCACAATTTCTTTTCTAATAAGGGGACGTGGACGACCGGTACTAGTCACTAGTAAGTGAACAAAGCGAAGGGTTGATAAGCACGTTCTGATTTTTTCGCATTTGACACTCACCCACAGTATATAAGATCCAACCTCGCTGAACCTTCTCTCCGTCTCTCGTAGTGGCGTACCGGTAGTACGCAGATCATCTTGCTTCCCTTTCCCAGCGGGCCTTACGAAGGCGCACGTTCGACACTAGAGTTCGTGGTCACTGGTGAATCATAGTGTTTACTCCCATCGGGGACTGACTTACTGCTGAATCCCATCACCTTGTCCTCTTCCTCTTCCTCCTCCCAATTTTCATCGCTCATGTCAAATGAGCCAGCGGCTGATTCTGGATTTGACGAGTAAATCCAGTCTCTTCTCAAGGCGAGTTTATCTTTCTGTAAAATTCGGTTAGTTTACTCATTCCATTCATAGGATAAATTAGCTCACCTCCATCTTGAGGATACCTGGGCACTTGCCCCGGTGCTTGACCCACAATCCAGGATAGTACCTGGAGCGCTTGTCGAGGCTGATGGCCTTCTGACATCCGCGGCACCAGACAGATGTAGGTTGTACATCCTCGGTGTATTCGTCGTTCTCCAGGTCTTCTTTCCGCTCGCCCTCCTTTTCTTTCTCCGCTTGCTGGGGCCCGCGGTGACTTCATCATCGCGGTGACCGTCATCGGAACCCAAGCTCTTAGGCGCAAGCTGTGGAGGGCTCGGTGTGCATGGTGTACTGTGGGTGTTGGAAGGGGGGGTATGAATGGGCGAGCTCATAGAAGCCGCCTGTGCACACGGGATAGTGCTCATCGATAAGGCAGTTGATCGTGGGCCAGTCAGTGCCATCATCATAGACAAAAACGACTGGACATCCGTGCCTGCCGCAATTTAACGTGTGGGTGGGGGCGGCCGTTTGTTCTATGATGTTGTGTTGACTGGTGACGCAGTCATTGTCTGTCGAGTACATGGCAGCTGAGGGACTGGTGGTTGATTTTTGCATTTTTTGTGCTGGAAAAAAAAGCCCTTTCAGATGTAGGAGGAAGTTGTTGCAGTGGCACGAAGTTTTCTATTCATTAAAGGCATGCCTCGGAGTTGCATTGTTCACCCTCGAATACACGTGGTATTTTTTTTTGATTCCGACTTTCGTCCATTAATGGGACAGCGTGCCCTATGTCACACAGTGCTAACCAGTTTAAGGGGTGCGGGTGCCTCTGCAACACCTGAACTCGCAAATATGAGGTTCCCCCCGCCGGTCCGCCGTTCCCGCCCGAGACGTGCAGTCCATCAAATATGGGTGACTGATCTCTCCGTAGCGTGCAGTGTAAGTGTCTACGCCGTAAGGTACACGTGTAATTCCAAGGCGGGCAATCACACTCATGAAAGTCAGTAACAACAGGCTAATGTGCTCTGTAATTCTCTTGTCATTCTTCTAGATCTGAGATTGCCGTTCTTGCAAGATGCTCGTGAACGTATGTACATAGTGAGTAAGCTGCACGATATTCCTTATACATTATGGTTCATCGGATAGAAGGGTAAGGTCTTTGAAGTGAGTAACCTCGGATTTATCGATACGAACAACGTGCTTGACAGCCCAATCCAAGATTTTCTCATAGTTCCTGCATTGGTGGCCGCAGCGGGTGTTGAAGTTAAGGTATGGGATATCGTGTCCCTGATCCCAGTCCCATGTTATCATCGTCACGTCGGCACTGTAGATGATATTCTGTCTGATCATTTCAATGCAATGATCTGTGACATCGTATACGATAAGCAGGAGGTGCACGAATGAAAAAAAAAGTATGTAGTACCAAGATGCATGTGGAATACTTCAAGCTATCCTGGCCCAAGCGGCACCAATTCTGGGGAGGGAGGGCTATGATGAATAGAAGGAAAGTCGAGAGTTACATTGAATCTTACGACCATGGAGTCAACAGCATCACTTGCTGGAGCTGTGACAGATCATCAATATGTTAACTGTCGGAGGATGTCTATGCGCTCACAGTATACAGGAATGTCGTCATGCAGGTGGGGCGAAGGCGTGCTCATCCATAGCGCGAAAAAGAGCATCGACGTACATATCAACGAAAACGCAATGGCTCAACACAGGCCACACGCGAAGGATATGCGACTGGGGACGAGGTTCTGCATGGAATATTTCTGCATCACCAAATGATTTCTCCTCATCATCGTTGTCAAAAGTATCGACTGGAAAGTACTGAGAATCTTTGATCATGACTCTGGGGGAACTCTGTTTGCTGAACTCGGGAGTTGCAGGGATAGTTTGGAACACGCGAGGGTACTAGATGCGATACGTATCTTGAGAAATATTTAGGAGTGTATTGATTTCGAATATATCCCCCAGTCAACTGTGTCTCAGGTGTGTTGTACAGCAGCTCCACCGGTGCAAGAGTCGCATGCCCCAGCAGAGCGCTGGAAGGGAGGTAGTATTCAATGGGGAAACGCAAGCCCGGGATGATCGGAGAAGTGCGAGGAACTCGGAGAAGCCTGAGATGGATTTGATCGAAAAAAGTCCAAGACTCGGCGTAGATACTCGTGGACATATGAAAATACTACCTCTGTAGGCAACATTAATGGATCGCGCGTGATGCCCCGTTAACGTTCAAACGTTCAGGCCCAGGCCTCAGGATTACCGGCACCTTGCACAAGCACTGATGCCGAAGATAGGGGCGAAATGACATCATCAAATTAGATTAGCTCGAACCCATTTTCCTAAGCCCACATGTCACCATTCATTGTTCACCATCATTATCATACACCCATTACTGATCAGGGGGTCTTTCTGGAATTTCTTTCAGAGACGCATAATAATATCCTCGCATGCTCTCGCATTCTCCGGAACTACGCTATCAACTCACTTCCAGACAACCCGACTGATGAAGCTATAGAGGCTAGGGTGACAGAAATTAGTCGTTACCTTACACAGTATCCCCCTGACATCCACGTGGAATCACTTTTCGAGTTGGGTTGGCCGGATACCATTGACACTCGTCTTAGCACCACCGCAAGACGAGATGTCAAGGGGAAGGCCTACGTCGACCGTACGCTGTTCATTGCTTGGATCGCATTGAAGAACGAGCAAGTTGGAGGAACAATATCCACCGATAAACTTCCAAGACTCCAGTATGTCTGTCACTATAACATCT
The DNA here is from genome assembly GCF_016647625.1 of Suillus subalutaceus. Classification (NCBI taxonomy): domain Eukaryota; kingdom Fungi; phylum Basidiomycota; class Agaricomycetes; order Boletales; family Suillaceae; genus Suillus; species Suillus subalutaceus. Next base: position 64,193 of record NW_024540360.1, on the reverse strand, counting down.
CCCTTAGAGCTAACTGTGACTCTGCTTTCAATTAGCCTTCTCACATTTCTTATGAAGGCTACGCTGGTACATGAAGAAGCCAAGGTGGTGAATTCAATCTTTGCGGACGGCCCAACTTCCAAAAACATCAAGGATATGGGATGATACTAAGTCGACTCACATTCAAACGGAGGACGATGCCACACAGTTGTCGTTGTGACTCGAGTAAATGACTCCGCTGGAATAGACAACATGTGAGAGGTGAACACCACGAGAATATCACAACTGATCAGAGCAGGATTGTCACGCGTGTTCTATTCAATGTCCAGCAAACAGTTTGGCACGTGGTAGATAAAGCTACGACTTGTTACTTTTCCGATTCGTTGTAGTACAACGAATCAGACGGACGAAGCTGGAGGCATCAAAATCTTCCAGAGAACTTGAACAGCACGCATCCCACGCATGGCATCAGCCAGATGGTCTAAGGCAATAAAGAAACTCGAGCGTCGGGATCACGTGGTACAAAAGCTGCCTACTCTTCAACAAGTCTTCAGTTCAATGCAAATTCGAGAGCGGCGCGTAGCGGTAGTTATATAGCATTAAGACAGTGAATGCATGGCTCTGGGAACGGGTTGAGCCATCTGCATGCAATAAACGTCGAATCTCGTAAGTAAACATATCAAGATAGTGTTGGATCCTTCATGAGATGCCCCAGCACCCCTCCCTCAATACTCGTCTCCCATAACTCCACCTTTGCCCGCTCGATCTCTCCAACGATCTGTCGGCGACGTTCCCGTGCGCACTGGAGAATGTCTTCTTTATGAACCGCCTTGAAGCCGGCGCGACGAGGAACGGAAGGAGTCAGTTTGTGCATAGATTGAACCGACGGCGAGCGAGATATTTGAGGAGAGACTGGCTGCAGGTGCGTCAATGGCGAGAAACAGGATGGGGTAGTTTGAGGATATGACGTGAGTACTGTCGGCGAAATGTCTATGTGTGAGGGAGCAGGCGAAGGTACAACAGGTCTCGTAGCAAACTGCAACAACATTTTGGCAGCAGCCACTGAATCTACGCCATTCACGCGAAACAGGTGAGCATATTCAGCTATCCAACTATCTTGAGACAATGCACCTTGGTCATTATATGCAGGCGGGGTGAGAGCCCCATCAGACGATTCGGTAGATGTGATTGGAGAATGGACGAGTGCGGGAACCGGGGAAGATGCATTGTATGTGACTGATGGCGGAACGGAAATAGCAAGAAGTGCAGGATCAATGGTGCAGTCTGGAATTATATGCTGAAAGGTATTGATAGTTGTAGGTGATACAGGAGATGGTGATGACGTGTGCCTGGAGGGTTCAGAGGCGCGCACGGATGACTGCGAAGATGGTGGAACCTGATCATCATCAAGCGGAGATGACTCGAAAGCAGCCTTGATCAACTCCACAAGCTGCGTAATTAGATGCCTCGCACGCTCCCGCTCCCATGTAGCGTGATATGCCTTAGGGCCCTCACCTTCAGGAAATGGGTAGGGCACATCCCACTCCACTGCACCAGCAGGGACGCTTGTGAGTTTGCGACGTTTCAGCAGGGGTGGAGCAGTCGTTGCGGGCTCACTGCATTGGCGCGAAGATGCACGATCATTGGTAGAAAGTAGCTGTGTGGACGCAGCTGGAGAGTTGCCCAGGAGTTTCACGATGCTTGATAACGCAGGAATATATTTTTCTGTCTGATGAGGGAGGTGATAGCATCTTCTCCATTGATAGAGGTGAGCTGAGTAGGATCGACATGAGGCAGGGCGCGTCGGATCAGATTCCTCAATAATGATGGGGTTAGAAGGCGTAGACCCGCGGATTGTTTGTTGCGGAAGGCTGGTTGGCTTCACGTTTCCGACGAGGCCAGCTATGCCTAATAACGCTTCCTGGTTTCGTAAGAAATTAGAAGGTAGTAGTTCATCTGGGCCAGGGAACGGTATAGGCGGGGGTGCAGGACGGGGTGTTGCTGATTGTAATTTCGTTGTTTTGCGTTTTCCCGTGGCCCTCGAAGAGGGGCGAGATGTCGAAAAAGGTACCGATGAGGCAACACGAGGCGATTGCGGCGCTTGCAAGGTGCTTTTCACTGGCAGCGCGTGCGAGGGAGGGAGGCTCGCGAGTGTTAAAGCTGCCGAACGGCAAGGCTAATAGGTCGGCTGGTAGTTCAGAACATGACATATGAGAACCAGGAAGTGCAATGGCCCCCACATTTTGTGTTATGCCTGCGCCCCTCTCTTGGGCTGCTTGAGCGGGAAACGCCGGTGACCTACCTCTAGCTGGAGACGGAGGCGGCGAGCCAAAGAGAGAGTCTTCATCATCTTCAAACATGCTGCAACTTGCAGGTTGTATGAGTGATTGGGCCATGGAATTTACGGAGAGGGACACCTTAAAAAAGTTGTTCTGTGGGTTTATCGATGAATATCGGATAACTCCAGATGACAGTAATCGAACACGATTTCAAAGTTATGGCTAGATCAAAAACGCGATCCGTGTCAACAATATAGAACTTCAAGTCGAAAAGTTAGGCTCACAAGCATGAGATCGATTTTAAAGCAAAGGAAGCAAACTGCTGAGAAACGCCGAGCTCGCTTTTGAGACCGATGGTGACAACGTCGAAGTAGAGTCGATCGGAGGTGCACTGGAAAGAATTTGGTGAGTGTTGAGTCAAACATGAACAAACATAAGTATGTTGGATATGCACGTGACACGGTGATACTGAATTTGGGACTTTCGGAATTTCGGGCGGCTCGGAAATGTTTGGAATTTATGCCGATGCAGCTTCGAGGTAGAGTTCAATATTGTCATCGAAAGTCTTGATCAACGGAGCAAAATTCATGTGCGGGAATGAGACCAGAGCAAGGCACGATCCCTTCATCAATGATGTTGTGTCGCGGGAGCATGCGATCGTTTGAACTGATCAGGATTCGTAACAGCCTGGCGTCATTGTTAAAAAGTTGAGTTGACAAATAGTGAACAATAGCATATGTTGACTAGACTCTGATAAAGCCGATCGATGATCACGGACGGTCCCGTGCACTTGAAGTGTATCTAGAGTTGGTCATCATAGACTTGGAGAGTGACATACAGAGATGCGTGGTAATATACATGATACATGAAGATATCGAGTTTAGCGTAGGCGAGAGTAGGGATGGAATCTGCTACTGTGACGTGGAGCCAGCTTGTCATGAGTGGGATGATGGGGTGGTACCTTCGCAGAAGTCGTAAAATTTATCTGCGTTCGCTTCGATTGAGAGGAAGCAGTTTGCTCTGAGCGAGCTTTTTGCAGCGCGGCTTTGAAGCAGAGATACAGGCGCCCACATGCATCGCCGAGAACCACGGTAAAAAAAAATTGACCACGGAACAATTTGTAGAACAAATGGCCAAGTGCGAAGAGATGCCAAAGGCGAGGGCATGAATGACTGTTATGAGAGTAAGTAACTTTACGTACCGATGTTGTCCGCAAACCATTCAGGGCGCATATCATCTGGATCCCACATATCCTTTGGAAAATTCGTCGTACGCTCATCGACATCCACAAATTCTACCAGCTTAGCATATAGATGGGGATTGCGGAAGGATCGGTTGGACATAAGTGAATCGTTAAAATGCTTGGGATGTTCAGAATCTTGCTTTAAAGTATGAAACTGTGCAAGTTTAGCCTGAAGAATAATCAGAAAGATCCCCATGAGTGAAAGCGCAGTCGCACCTGAATCGTCGGGTCATGGGGAGACAAAGACGCTGGCGAAATGCCCCAGTCTGTGAAACCCGGAATTGGTAGTGGTCTTAATAGTTGTCGGAGGTGAGAGATTTCATCAGCCTCCTCCGGAGATCTAGTCTCAACGTGTTCCGTGTTCGGAAACGCATCGGGCACGGACGCTGGACTGAAAGCCCGAAGGCTTTCTGAACCGCCTACGATTTCATCTGATACATGAGCACGGGGGTGACCTCTCTGCTGCGCTGGCCGACGAATGATTACTTGAGACTTTGGTAGCAGGCGGGCTGGGTTGGCTGGGTTCCATCTTCAACACGGCACATATATGCATCACGTTATACGGTACGTACCATCTGAGAATGAGTTTGATACACTTTTCAGCGCCTTATCCTATCTCATGAAGAACGACAGCCAACAAAGAGGGAAACAATTGCACAAGGCTGCGATGATGAATCTCTTACATTATTTAGATATATTCCCACACTGGTCTTCGAGGATGAAGCGACCATCTCCTCCGAGTCGCTTTGCGAGTCATCTCCATAGGTGTGAAGACCTATGAAAAATATGAGCATAATAACTATGTCGTGTTCAAGAGAATTGTGCTTGCCGTTCATGAGGGTAAAGGACGAAAGGCAGATTGTAGCGTTTTAGAACTCCGCACCACATTTCCTTCGCCGAGTTGCCGTTACGGCGTTATTAGCTACTGTTCTTCACTTGTCAGTGTCAGTTGTGTTCTCCATGCGTTTCCGGCTGCTTCCTCAGGCCTGCCTGCTGTTACTAACATGTTTCATGGCATGGGGGGTTGGCTCATCGGGCTCTACCACGTCTGCTGACGAGCGCGCAGCTGATTTCTTCGGTAGACATGATTCGGATTCAGGACATACCAACAATTGGGCAGTCCTTGTATGCGCATCTCGGTACTGGTTCAACTACAGGGTGAGCATGATCGTACCACTATAACCTGCCTTTTCTGAGACCATGTGCTACAGCATATGGCAAATGCCCTTGGAATGTAACGCACCCCATCCCCGGAGTTGCTCCCTACCTGATGCACCTGTCAGGTATCGTACCGTCAAGCGTCTTGGGATTCCAGACTCCAACATCATCCTCATGTTGGCGGATGACGTAGCGTGCAATGCGAGGAACAAATTTGCTGGCAGTGTCTATGCAGAAGCTGGCAGGCACTTAGACCTGTACGGCGAGAACATCGAGGTAGATTATCGTGGATATGAAGTAACTGTGGAGAACTTCATACGCCTATTGACAGGTATGAATGGCTCAGTGTTGATTGGAGATCATTTAAAGTGTTGTAGGTCGGGTGGATCCCTCTATGCCACGGTCAAAAAGACTTCTGACAGACGACCACTCGAACATCTTCGTCTACATGACTGGGCATGGAGGAAACGAGTTCCTCAAATTCCAAGACCAAGAGGAAATAAGTGCATTCGATATTGCTGACGCATTCGAGCAAATGTGGCAGAAGAAAAGGTGAGATTTCTCGTCGCATTATCGTATTCGAAGCTCATGGTAGATCAGATACAACGAAATTTTATTCATGATTGATACCTGTCAAGCAAATACCATGTACTCTCAATTTTATTCCCCTAACATTCTCGCGACTGGGTCCTCTCAGATTGAAGAGAATTCCTACTCCGTGAGAATTCTACACTTCGTTTTGTTACGAAATGCTCATCATGGATCTAGTATGAAAATGACAACGACATTGGCGTCTCTGTCATCGACAGCTATACACACTACGTTCTCAAATTCATGGAAGGAATAAATAAGACGAGTCAGACATCTATGCAAGATTTGGTATTCTACTTTATCACTGATCTGATGCGCGTATTTATTCTTTATTGTGACAGTTCGATTCATATGACCCGGCAAAGATTTACTCTCATCCAGGCATCCGGTCTGATCTTTTCCGCCGTCCCTTGGACAAGACGCTTATTACCGATTTCTTCGGAGGCGTCGCACAAGCTGAAGTCTTCCCATTGCAGGACATCGTGGGCTCAAGTGACCATCACTATCATGAGAATGATTCTACGCCCCTTACCACCCGGAAGCCAGACGCACCGTCTGTACCAGTGGTCTTGTCGACGACTGTCGTTTCCCTCCCGAGGTTGACAGGCGAGACGTATGAATGGGATAATTGGTGGAAAGAAGTCAGAAAATGGACCTCAATCTTTGTCGTAGGATGTCTTGTATCCTGGGTTTCTTTTGTGCGATAATACTATATCGATTTCCCCAATCTATCCTGAATCAGGGTCCATGAAGATCTCACAGCTCCCATGTTTGACTGTCACTACAACTCATGCATCATGTACCATCCTGCTTCCCACAGCGCCCTTCTCGTCTGAGTATCTGGCTCACACAATGACGTTGGTCATCGGGTGGGTTCGGATGAACTAGATGCGGCCCCCGGGCGCCCTTTGGGGGAGGTTGGAGGAGCTGTCCATCTAATGAATCAGTCTGACGCTTGTATAGCCGCCGCGTACCATCATCTTGATCACTTGCCATGGCAAGGAAGACATGATGGGGGGCCGTGGGTCACTCAGATGACTGACCGTGACGATGAAGGCAGGATAATACCCAAAAATCAAACATGTAGCAATCGCTAGACTGCGCTGGCTTAATTTATCCTCTTCTGACTCGCCCTCAGTACCGCACAAACATCCTAATTTTCCCCAGTTAAACAGACATAGCTCACGATGCTCTAATTTGCATTCTCGTTGTTGGCTTCACGTCAGCGTTATTCTATAACTTCGCTGGGGCTAGTAAGGTACGCTAACTTGTAGCTTGTAGTCCTGACGCATGTACTGACTTCCGAGTCTTACCTAGATTCTGATCCAGATTCGTACAGCCAGGAGTACGGAATCCAGATCCGCCATGGCCAGGTCACAGCACACGAAGGATTTCCTGAGCACCAGGTCGGACGTTTATCGCAATATAATTTAAGTGATACTTCCGAGTCTGCGGAGGCCGATGTCGGCTTACTCTCATACTAGTTGCGCGCAGTAGATTTTCACATGCATGTCGGAAGCAAGATGACATCTTATGTTGTCTGTATGCAACCTTAAAACAAAAACAATAGAAACATCGACAAATCACATTCTTCCATCCATCAAACTTGAGTCCTCCAGCTGCAATCCGTACTTCCCTCGACAATTTCAGCCTTGCGAAACCGACCTAAGTGTTGCCGACATCAAATATGGTGTACACGTTTTGCAAAAATACATCGCCGATAATTCAGTGTTCTTCCTCAATACTTCAGCCTAACTCTGCTGTATTCATTTATAGCACGTACCTCCCATCCCAGGCATGCCAGTAAGGCCGGCGACGCAATACGAAGAGCCTTCGTGAACGGGCCCTAGGTTGAACGTACTTGACGAGACAGGGAACAACCGTTCGCCAAATGCCAAAGTTGGTGCAAATAATCCGATCGTATCACAAGGAACTGCATTAAATCTGTCATAGTGACTACCCCAAAGTCGGAGGGTGACCAACTTTCATCGACGGCCCTTGCGCCCTTGATGTTCTCGTAGTACTTCACGGCATTGTCTGGTTTCGTGACGATGAAGGCCGTCCCCGCGTCCACGATAGCCTGTGCTTTGTCAGTAGGGACTATCATATCCTCTCCATTCCGGGAGAGCCCGCCGAGTTGGATCTCCCAGTATCCTTTGACTGTGACCGGGACAATCGTAAGTGTCTGGTTCGTACATTGCCGGGTTCGATCCTCCGATGCGAAGATCATATCGTCCTTCTGAGTGGATAAAGAGACTCCGAACACGTTTTGGTGCAGGATATGGCTGTCCACGAGGGTCTGGAAAAGGGGCGCGGCACCGTATGAAGAAATCTCTTGGAAGGCAAATCCAGCGAGCCCATCAGGCGCATTGGAAGCAGCAAAGTCAGAATAATACGTGTCCGTGGCACCAAGTGTTTGGTTTATCACCTGGTGAGAGTGAGCGTTGAATGAGCAACATGGTTTGATTGCAATTTGTTTCCCAACGAACCCTGTATCCAGCCAACTCCACCACGTCTGTGTATTCATCGCCGCTCATCTCCGTTCTATTTCCATACTTCACGGCGTAATGAGGTCAAGAGACGTCGTTGATGATGTGGCATTGTACCGCCGACGCCTGGCGCAGGAGAGATCGCATCGCACGGAACAGAGGAACAGGTCTGCGGACCCAGTGTCGATTTGCACATCAGTGACATTAGCACCAAGGATCATAGATGGCCATGCGACTGAAAGTACTCACCTGTGAATTATTCCGGAGGCTCCCCAACAGCGATGGAGCCATACCATAAATTGACACTGATTCTTTAGGGGGACAGAGTTTCCGTCACCGGTTAGAGACCCTGTGCTACGTTCGCCGAGTTTGTAAGGTGGACCGCGATTGCTCAAGGAGTGAGGCAAGCCTGTGTTCAGCGCATAATTGCGTAAGGTGATGTCGTACTTACTGAGGAATGTTAAAAATTGCGCTTCCGCTAAAAATCGACGGACAAGCATACTGAGAAACGGTCGTGAGATGTGCCTTCACGTCTTCTATGGTCGTGTCTCTGGATATTCTACTCAGCGGGATGCTGATGGAGTTGCTTTTGTAGACATCCAGAGGTGACACCACAACGAGAGGGACGAGATAACAAAACGTTAGTAAAGCTGTGGAAGGACGCATGACGTTGACCTGTTGATATCAGAGTGCTTATTTATGGCTATCAAGGCAGGCCATGCATGAGACCACGTTTTCCAACCACTTGACACTGACAGGTTGTCAAACATGCTATCTGTCGGGATACCTCACATCCTACACAAGAATGGACCGAGGTGCCTCGCTGCTCGGAAGAGATGCGGACAGCAATGACTTGAGCGTGGCACGAAAGGTAATCTAGTCGCCCTCTATCCATACAATATCAATACAACATCCAATGAAATTTGTCAACATACAATGGTGATACAAGACTTTGTACATCACTTAGAAAAAAGCCCTCAGCATTCATTCGTCAATGCGAGTCCCGTTAGAATTCATGCACCACTCCAACACAGCACAAGGCGGCCACAAGTCATCCGGCTCATTACCCGCGTCTTGGAGGAGCAATGCCACAACACCGTGCGGCGGAACAGCGTGAGCTGTGAAGTTGCGAACTGCAGTGCCGTTGTCTGTATGCGTCCAAAGGTCCTAGACAGACAAAGCAAGTCAGAAGGCCGCGGAAAGCCTGCATGGGAGATGAAACTTACCCGGACAGTGTATTGTCTGCCAGCTCGGATCCACGGAGATTCAGTCAACCTGAAGAACATGTCGGCGGGTTCATCCAGCGTGTTTAACTGTATAAACATTTAACTGTTTGGACATCGCGTCTCAAAGAGAGCACGAACGAGCATAAACACCGTCCCGTTCTGACTCTCCCCGCTCCAATATTGTGCGGGATGTGTGTCATTGCTGACCCAATCAGGCTATGGATGCAACGTGGCATCAACGACGTGGCCTCCGATTAACTGCAAATAAGTTGAAATGACTTACATTGATGCCCCACCGGAAAGGTGAGATGCTAGTGCCTACAACTGAGTCTTGGTGAATCGCAATGATTTCTGGATTGGTCAGAATCTCGAGGGTTTCTTTAGTAGCAGAAGCGAGCTAAGTTGGACGTACGTGAGCGGAAGGTTCGTCAACAGGGATCGGACTTACATGGGTGCCAATAAGTAAAGGTGACTTCAAGAGCGCCCACGCAGTAAAATGGGACTTCGCTTCTTCGTACGTTAGGGGGCCATTACCACTGTCGATCGTGAGACGACAATTAGACTCGGCCTCTCAATGACGTACACTTCAAGCTACAAGGACCCGTGTCAGCGCAGCCAACAACACCACAGAACATGACTGACGATATCCATGTCATTATGGCCATAGAAATCAGTTGCCCAAGTATAGAACGAGTTCCTGGAAGACGATGTGAATTACTCTAGGATAAGCAACGCGGCTTCTTTACTGGTTTAATATTTTGGCAATTGATTGCCAGTTCGGGTCTTGCCCACCGATCAGTTGCATCCTCAGTGAATGGTTTCGGGGAGTTTGAACGCTTACCAATATCGTTGGTCGTCTAAAGTATTCGTTAGCTTCCAGACATGTGTGATACGTGCTCTATCTCACCCTCCAACTTTGCCCGTATCTGCGAGCCCAAGTCCACCCTTGCTCCTGCAAAAATAGTCCATAATCCAAACATTGCAACGAGGTGGAGTCTCACCCTTCCCCATTGGCACATGGACAGAATTAAGGGTGGTGTTCCAGACGACAGAGAAAAATCAGCAATGGCGTTTGCCACACGTTCGTATCCTGGACCCGCCAGTGAGGATTCTGACAGCAGTGAAGAACATAAGTACATACTTCCCATAATATTCTCCCGCGTGATGTTGTCGAATGGAACTGATGCATATGGAGCAATCACAAACTAGACATGGTGTGAGTCCACGTACCAGCACAATTATCATACCTGTTGACAATCACCATCAAAAACAGTCGTTCAAGTCAGTGAATCGATACTTGCTTGAGATAATCAAAGCCCCAGTCATGAAAGCGTTTTACGTCTCTGCTAGATATGAGCATGATGTAATGACCAGGAGCGGAACTGCTTACCTTGCCTCGTTCTGGAATGAGCCAGGGTACAACTGGCATGTGAACCAACCCGAGTCACTGTACTGCATGACAGGGGCACGGTCAGGGAGAGTACAGGAATGACTAAATGATAGGTCCTTACAATGCCAGCTTTCCTGTGTGTGCCAAGGAAAAATCTCAGTGAAACGCAATTTGAGATGTATGTATATAACATCTCACGCACAGTCCAAGATTATGAATCTCGTCTGTGAGGGCCTTCATTCCAGACGGAAACTTCGTCGCGTCTGGCCGTGGATGTTAGCATATAAGCTGTCAGGAGAAAATAGTTGAACCTTCGACAATATCACCATCATCGTTTCTACTTCTCTCTGAGTAACAATCATCAATGTTGACATAAGTGTATCCAGCGTCCTAGTGGTGATGTCAAGTTCAGCCACCCTGAATAAGGCCGACAGCAAGCGATACTTGCCGCTAACTTGAGAGATTTCATAAGCTGTGCGGTTTGTAACATGAGGCCCTCGTCTATGTCACACTGAAAGATCTGAGTTAAAACCTTCACAACTAACTCCATAGCACTCACATGGTATGCGTTCCAAGCTGTGCGTGAGGTGCCAGGTCAGTATCGACAGCTTTTCGGAACGTGGCAACCTACTGTTATAGCCCATCACTTATCAACACATGAGGTAAACGAATTGGCGAAGACTGAATCTTCAAAGGCGCACCTGGTAGTTTGGCAACTCGGTTGTCCAATGCAGGAGCTTGAGCGCGGTAGGAGGTATCATGACGGTGAGTGAAGTATGTGATATATCCCAAGATTGCAGCCAAAGCTAATGGAACAACGACAACGAACGATCTGTTAAGCGTCGAGCGAGCTTATGAACGTAGAAATGGTCAGCATTCACTGCCTCCCGATGAAGCCTCGAGAATTATCATACCAGTATACGTCGAGCCTCCAGTTCCATAGGTAACGAGAGGGTTTCTTTGAAGGTACGGAACTCCCGGCTTCATAACTGGAAGATATGACAGTTGGGGTTGTCAGCGTAGTGAGCGACAATAATATTGTGGGGAAATTTGGGGTAAGCTGTGTGTTTAAACCACGGAAGCAATAGTATTACTAATAAGGATGCTCGCACGACGAAGCATGAATTATTCCAGACTCCTACCCATCGCTAGACTCGTGACCAGCCCCTAGATCTATGAGGCAAACCGTCGATAGGTTTGCCTCATAGAGGGGCTGGTCACGAGTCTAACCCATCGCGTGGGGAGGTTAGTCTACATACTATAGTAGCCACATGATTATATAACACTTTAACCAACAAATTTTGAGACTACCTCCCCACAGCGACTGGCATAACTTGTTGTGGCATCAATAGTTTCCACCCATGCAACGTACTTTGCCGGAGCTATCTCGGCATGTTACAATACGTGTTGTTACATGTTCTGCGAAATACATAGCGAGAATCCAATTGTACTATCGACGAAATTCAATATTTGGACAACCTTCTCCCTTTACTACTTGAACCTCCTCGACCACCCCTAGTCCTACAGCCTGTAACGCTAGCAGCAGCATCCAGTGCTGTTGTTGATGCTGATAGAGTCTATGCTTAACAGTTTACCTTGTGTCAAACGTACGTCAACATACGGCATATGCAAGTACAAATTCCAGATTCCGACGCTGTTTGCAAGTTACAGGCTCTACACTTGCATGTAAACTTGCCGTTGCAAATACGCTCTTTTATCAATGTACAAGGAACGGCTATCGTCTGTCTATACTAGGGGAGACTAGTACCTCAGCAACATGCGATCGACCCAAAATGTCTCATCTGAGTATTTTCGCCCAACCTTCTTGACAAGATTGCGCGTGCTGTTGAGAATTTGAAATCAGGCGGGTCCTTTCTGTAACCACGAGCACACCGTATACCGCACGCTTGCACGCTCCTTCGTTCACCTTTTTAAGCGGTTACTTGTCACTCTCGCTCGTCCCATGAAACGCGCGGTTCACATTCCCTAGTTTTCACTTTCTTGATTTCATCAATATCGATCGCTGCATCTCCCTGGGACAGAATCTCTTTACGGTTGGAGGAAATTCCTTTAATGAACGGCAGACTCTTTCTCTCTGATTCTCCCTCTCCCAACCGGCTATTCTCTCCTCAAGCTCGTCTACAACCTTCATCTATCTATTCACCAGTGCATCCACCCGATTCCTGTCATTGCTTACATATGAATCACCAAACTAGAGCCATCACACATTCGTTCACTTCGCATTCAAAGCGTGTACGATCACCACCCATTCGTCATCGCATTCGTTCCCACTGCCTCCGTTCCTGTTCACGTCATTTGATCGCTCTTTCTTCATACAACAACCCCTTCCTCTCTTGTACGACCGTGCCTTCCCCCCCTTCTTTGTACGATTCCCCACTTTCTTTGCACGGCTGCCCTCGTCGCTACACACGTTGATCATGTTTTATGACAGGGAATTGGATACAGCGCATGTATGTCCTTCTGGTCGCATTTATACTAATCAGCGTGTACATGAATCAGATGGTTGTAGATTCTGCTCGTGTTGTACTTAATTAATAATAATAGGCAACGTCTGTCACAAGGTCGACTTGAACGCCGTTCAAACCTGTGATGGGTCAATGAACCACATGGTGTTATTAATATGTCGTGGCTGAACGTTGCATCTCGCACTGGACATTATGGAAAGCCAGACCACCGTGCTCTACTTTTACAACTTCTTCTCAGAACCTGCCTATTGAGGCAAGTGCTTCCATTGACCTCCGAACACCCTGTACGACCATTAGAAAAAATTATTAACCGTTCATTGTGATACGTCCGCGTCATGATTCGAGGTATCTCTTATTCTGACTCAGACATCCGCATGCTGAGCATAAGCACCACGCAAGTACTGGTATACGCTACAGCAGTTTGTGAGTATATTCGATCAATGTATGCTTCACTACCAGAATGTATTGTACTGATTAGGCTACATCCGAGTCGAGGCATGGTCATTGGTGATTGCTCACGCAAGTGGAGCCATGTCCGCACCCAAGTGTTCTCCACTCTCAGGTCCTTCGACAATTGCAGCAGATCATCCATTTGTGATAAGCGGTACGCTCTTTACTACCGGGACATCATATGCGTCTTCTGAAGTTCTTAGAGCCTGTCTGGACAACGAATAACAAAATTTCAAATTTCAACTGAGTCATGTCACATGGTCTGGGGGATCCCGGATCACACACCTCGGTTAGACTTCATATTAACAATGATAACGCTTCGCATACATGGACTATGATATTGACCTTGAAGCGCAACAACAATTTGACCAACGTCGACGTCGCTGGACCGTGATTCTCATAGCTATGGTAGTGCAAATTATGAATACCTACCAGCTTCTATTCTTATCCTCAACTGTCCGTATCCCATATCATACATCCATCCTCACTGGTGAAGCATGGGTGTATGAGCTCATTTATGGACATCCTGACAGGATCCGGCACAACTTTGGTATTGATGGCAATGTTTTCAATGCACTGCTGCAGGTTCTTCACCACAATAGATTTGTCCTATCCCGCAATGGCATATCAGTGGAGGAGCAGCTTGGCATTTTTATATATACATGTGTCACTAGATTATCATCCCTGCCTTGTTGGGGAGAGATTCCAGCGCTCCCCTGACACGGTCACAAGGTATAGTGGTCTCGATATTATTTTTCAAGCGACTTAATCTATTTTCCAAGATATTTCAAACACATGCTTTTCTTCTTCTCGTCGAATCCATTTTACAGCTCCCAGATCACATTTCCGACTCACACAACCCCAATTTCCCATAAAATTCTCGATGATCCTCAATATCGGTTCTTTGATCAGTGTATCGGTGCCGTAGACGGCACACATATCCAGGCTTTTGTACCGCCAGAGGAACACTTTCACATGCGTAACCGCAAAGGTTTTTTATCGCAAAATTGTCTGTTCATCTGCGATTTTGACCTCCATTTCTTGTATTCACTCTGTGGGTGGGACGGATCTATGTCTGATGCTGCTCTGTGGATGGACACCCATTCAAATGACCTACTCTTAAGATTTAGGTTCCAGGCTTAGTAGGAACAGCGACAATAATAGGAGTTCGTGGCGCGCAGAATATATTCGGCTGATTCCGTTTATCTATTATATCAACTAACTACTCCGCCACTCAGATGCTCTCGTAACTCCGCTAGGAAGTGCACGAACCATGTCGGCTGATTGCTATGTCACAACACTCCCCCTCAATCTGGAGACATGCCCATCATGTTGGAGAGTCTCTGATGTGATGGTGCAGCTAGCGGTTTTGTGAGTACATCTGCTATCATCCTTTCTGTAGGACAGTATGTCTCTTGTATTATTTTCTCGCGAATCTTATTCCTGATGTAATGATTTTTTACATCAAAGTGTTTTGATCTCGCATGATATTGAGGGTCTCGAGCTATCGCTAACGCTGCCATATTGTCTCTGTATAGGATTGTTGGTCCTTCTTGGGCCAAATTCAAATCTTCAAACAAGTATCGAAGCCATACCGCTTCCTTCGCCCCATATGCCATTGCTGTATATTCTGCCTCTGTTGAGGATAGTGAGACGGCATTTTGTTTCTTGGAACTCCAGGTAATGGCTCCTTCACTTAGCTTGAATATGTATCCTGATACTGAGACTCTATTGCGGATGTCATTAGCATAGTCCTGCGTCTGTCCATCCCTCAAATTTGACTTTGGCGTTTGTGGAATCGGTTCCTCGATACTTAATTCCGAGGTCTTTAGTCCCTGCTAGATATCTTAATACCCGTTTTGCTGCTGACCAATGTGTTAGTCCAGGATTTGCGGTAAAAGAGCTCAATCTCTGAATCGCATACGCGATGTCGGGACGTTTCGCCACTGCAAGATACATTAAAGATCCAACTAATGAGGCGTAACTATTACTACGCTCGCCTTTTGCGTCAGTATCTTCTTTTTCTAATACGACTTTCAGATCCATGGGCATACCTACTGCATTGCAGTTCTGGAGACCGTATTTTTACAGGATTGAGTCTATGTACCGTGCTTGAGACAACTTAATTGTTTTCTCGGCATGGTTTCTTGTTATCTCAATTCCTACTATTTTCTTAGGTTCTCCTAGATCGGTAACGTCCAATATCTCTTTTAACTGCGTCTTTAACTGACTCATAAGATCAGGATTATTAGCAAACAGGAGTAGATCATCTACCCATACTGTTATGATCTGTGTGCCTGTCTCAGTCTGTCTTATATAGACGCATGGATCTGACTCGGTACGTTTAAATCCTATCTTTGTTAGACAACTATTTAATTCAATGTTCCACTCACGTCCAGATTGTTTCAATCCATACAAGGTCTTTCGAAGTCGGCACACTCTTCCTGTACTGTCTTCATACCCTTCCGGTTGGACCATGTACACCTCCTCTGTTAAGGTGCCGTTCAAATATGCTCCTTTTATGTCCATCTGCTCAACTTCCCAATCTAGGGCAGCTGCAACAGACATTGTTGATCGAATCAACTCAAGACGTACTACCGGTGCGAAAGTATCTGTGTAGTCCATACCGGGAATTTGTGAGTATCCTTTGCACTACTAACCTTGCTTTATATTTAATAACTTCGCCTTCTTTATTTGTTTTCTTAACCAGGACCCATTTGTTTCCAACGAGCATCCTATTCTCGGGTGGTTCTACCAATTCCCAAGTACCCATTTCGTTTAGCTGGGTAAGTTCGGCTCGTATCGCTTCCTCCCATTTTGGCCAATCAATTGACGCCTGTGCTTCTCTTAGGTTCTTTGGCTCATTGGGTTCAATGTGTCCTCCTTCTACCATCGCTATCAAGACTATATCTTCCTCTGTGAGTTCTGGCAATGGCAGTTCACTGTTTTTGACTTCATATGACTTAGCTTTATTATTCTCGTCATCCTCGAAGTCTGGTTCATTCATCTTGTGGTAGTCTTTTCTAACCGTCTGTCTTTTAGTTCTTCTGGGCATCTCTTGTGTCTCAGGCAGGTTCTTTCCGCTTATTACTTGCGGATGTATCCTTATCTGAGTTGTTTTCTGGTAAGTGTTCTCGTATATCTGATTGCTGTTCATCCTTGGAGTGTTCTTGTATAGGTGATTGCGCGTCAGCTCCCCCTGATGTCTGCAGCGTCTAATTCTCCCATATCATTCTCCCCCTCGCGCTGCACATCACTAGCGCTTTGTGGAGAGTTTTCTGGTGAGCTTATAAATTTATAATTTCTGCTCACTTGTATCTGACGTGTTCGGGCGTCATAGTATCTTATTGCCTTCGGTCCATCCACATAACCGACAAAGACTTGTTTCAAGGACCTAGGCTGCATTTTCGACTGATTGGCGTTCTCCTGGAGAACATAAACAGGTACGCCGAATTCTTGTAAGTATGACACATCAGGTTTTTTACCACTCCATACTTCTTCAGGGGTTATATGATCTAATGCCCGGGTTGGTGCCCGATTTCTCACATATGCGGCGTGTGCAACTGCTTCAGCCCATAAGAACTCTGGTAGGTTTCTATCGGTTATCATCGCTCTTGCTAATTCTGTTAGCGTTCGGTTCTGTCTCTCAGATACACCATTTTGTTGTGGTGAATATGGTGCCGTGGTTTGTAAGTCTATTCCCTTCTCTTTGCACCATGTTATCAGCTCATGATTGATATATTCAGTACCATTGTCTACCCTAATCGCTTTGGGTGTTTCATTTCTATGTCGTTCAAGGTAGGCAATATATTCCTTTACCTTTGTCGACGCCTCATTTTTGTGCTTTAGAAATTCAATGGTACACCTTCTGGAACAATCGTCCACGAAGGATACATAATAACGAGCTCCTCCTATGGATTGGGTCCTAGCTGGACCCCATACATCACTATGCGTAAGTTCGCATGGTTTCTCTGCTCGTTCATCTACTGATTTTGGGAAAGATTCCCTAGTTTGTTTCGCGTGTATGCACGCTTCACATTCAAATGAAGGTTCGCTTCCATCGACATTAAAGCCTTCTACTAATTTTTCATTATATAGCTTCTTAAGGCCAGTAATAGCTACATGTCCGTATCGTTTATGCCATGTCAGCCAATCGGCTGCTGGTCTTCGTTGTACGATATGTGCTCTTGCTATAGGCTTTAATTTTGCTCTCACATTTAATTTATATAGGCCATGATCAATATTTCCTTCTGCGATGTGATGACCTTGTCTAGCGTACAAGGACACTTTCCCACCGCCGAACTTAGCACATCCGCCGTCTTTATCCAACTGGCGTACGGATAACAAATTGTTTGATGCGTTCGGTGCATATAGTACATTTTTTAAGTAAAATTTGATCTTCTGATTGCCCATATAGCTTTCAAGTTCAACTGTGCCTCGCCCTTTTACTTCAAGGGGTTCATTCCCTATCCCGACCACCTCACTTTTTGTTGGGGCATAATCTGTGAGTGCAGTTCGAACTCTGGTTATATGTGATGTTGTTCCTGAATCTGCGAACCATTCGTACCAGATCATTGACTCTTGGTCCCTCTTTGGGGCACAATCAGACTGAACCATAAACACAATGTTAGGTTTGTCTTCGACTTCCATATCAGTCTCGTCACCCTTGCCACGCACTTGGTAAGCACATTTCGGCTTTTGAGGTCTGGATGACGTTCCTGAAGTCTTCTTTCCCCAGCACGCTGAAGTCTCATGTCCGAATTTATTGCAGGACGTACACTTCAGCTTGCCTTTCCAATAACATTTCGCGGTGGCATGATTATGCCTACCGCAAATCGAGCATTCCGGTTGGTTCTGTTTGGGTCTTTCCTTCTCAATCTTACGCTTTTTCCTGCGTTTGGTACTCTTAGCATAATATCCTTTCTCCTGCGTACCGTGTGTCTCCCTGCGATTATATTCATCTATAATCAATGAGGTAATCTCCTGGGAGGTTATGCCTTTTGTCCCTTGCATATCCGCATGTGTACCAAGGTACGAGGATGTGAAGGCATCCCAAGAGTCCGGTAAGGACATCACGAGCAAGGACTTGTATTCCTTGTCCGTAATCATCTCGCCCATAAGATGTAGGTCATTTTGTTGCCATTTCATCTCATTGATATGTTCGACAATATTGACGCCTTCAGTTGCCCGCATAGTGAATAAATTTCGCTTTGCGACGACGACGCTTTGTTGTCCTCGAACTTGATGAATACTCATCAGGTTTGTCCACATTTGTTCGGCTGTTGCAGCCTCTGTAACATGCACCATCTGCTCGTCAGTGATGCTGTTCATTATCAAGGTCTGTGCAACTTGGTCGAGTTTGTTCCAGGTCGCTAACTCATCCACCTTGCCTGCATCAGGCTTTTTCATCGTGCCGTCGACATGTTCAGCCACGCCGTGAAGCTTGAGAAGGCCCATCATATGGGCTTTCCATCCACTCCAGTTTTTTTCTTTCAGCGGTTCAATTTTATATGACGACAACGCTCCTAAGTTTATTTCTTTAGGTTTCTGAGTAGCCACAGGAACAGGTACTGTTGCAGGGACAGGTACTGTTGTGGAAGCCCCAACAGTTGTAGAAGTCGGAGGATTAGGATTGGGATTTGACATCTTGCTTGTTTGTGTCAATGTATTGCTTTGATGTTAACTTTATAACGTATCACAGGGCTTGTAACCTCTTAAGATTTAGGTTCCGGGCTTAGTAGGAACAGCGACAATAATAGGAGTTCGTGGTGCGCAGAATATATTCGGCTGATTCCGTTTATCTATTATATCAACTAACTACTCCGCCACTCAGATGCTCTTGTAACTCCGCTAGGAAGTGCACGAACCATGTCGGCTGATTGCTATGTCACAACACCTACGAATCCCTGAAGGTCAATACTTTCTTGCGGATGCTGGTTTTGGTACCTCCAATGTCCTCCTTGTTCCATACCGGAGTGTCCGTTATCATTTGAAAGAGTGGCGACAGGCCAATATCAAGTAGTACTAATCCTTTATTATTTTAAGTTAGCATCTGACTGGGATTCTACACAGGCCACAGAATGCCAAGGAACTATTCAACCTTCGTCATGCTGGACTTCGCAATGTGATTGAACGCATTTTTGGCGTTATGAAGCGTCAATGGGGCATCTTGCGATATGTCCCTGAATATAACATGGATATTCAGGCTTGGATCCCTGTAGCGCTGTGCGCACTGCACAACTTCAATCAAAGGTATCATCCTGACGACTTTGACGTCGAATCTGACGGAATGAACCTTGATGTTGCGTTGGGCGAACTCGGCGATGGACCAGCTGACGCAGCAGAACGGAGCAGAGCGGATCAGCGGCGGGAGAGAATTGCAGAGGAAATGTGGGCTGACTATCTCAATGAGCATAGGGAACGAGGACTTCCATTGCCAGGTACAGCTTGAATACAAATAAGTAGTAGTTTGTATTGTCGTACTACACTCCGCAGGAACCGCCGCTTCAAGCTCTATACCATTACTACATCGTCGTCTTGGTTGGACTTGAGTTTGCGGAGAGTTTTCTCCAACCAGGCAGCTCGAGTTGTCTCTGGAAAATTAGAAAAAATTACAGCCTGTGTCTTGTCCCTAGCGAAGTAGTCTGTGATCTTGAGCTGATCATCAGCTGTAAGAGTCTTATGTTCTGATAACAAGACAACAGCACGAGCAAGGGGGTCAGATGAAGTAACCTGGGGGGAGTTTGGAGGTAGTCTTTGATGTAAGTAGCGAGCTCCTTCATCGTCTCAGACCCATCCTTTTGTGCCTGGGCAGTTACAGATAGTGGCCGGCGTGTATGTTTTCGAGCGCTTGCTTCTGATTCAATAATTGAGGGTGTGGAACTGATTCTGCGCTTTGCACTGCGGCTAACACTTGTCAACACAGACGAGGGGGCTGAGCCACCACCGGAAGAGGTAAGGAAACAAGATGGAGTAGAGGGCGATGTTGATGAGGGATCACTGAAAGTGGCCGATGGCCCAGGAGTGTGGAGAAGCCCACTGCCACCTGCTTGCATGACTTCTTCGGTCGCAGAGGTAAGCTGGCTGAGATTAAAGGAGGGAGGAGTAGCCTGAGGGATGTCATTGCCGGTGGGCACTGGAGGTGGTCGATAGACATGCGATCCTTTTGCAATCTTTGGCATCATCTGCTCCATAGCAGAGGTATGTTTGAAGCCCTTATTTTTGAAGGCCTTCGCTGCAGGGCGTCGCTGAGAGTGATTGCATTATTAGTAGTGCCGGCTGCAGCAGTGGCAACAATACATACCTTGACGTACCGATCCCAGACATCGTCATTCTTCATCACTATTCCAGCTCCATACTCATCACTCCATGTAAATCCCGATGTGTTCTTGATATCTGCGACAGCACCAGTATGATGTTTTGAGCTGCAAGACATACATTCTTTGAGTTTTCCCTGATCACCGGCAACACGATCATCGGACTGATAACATACAGATTGCCACTTGTTCTTACAAACACCAGCTGTCTTCTCAGCACCAGATGCATTTGGGAATCTCTCCTTCAGTAGATTTGCAGCGCTGGTGAGTGTTGTACCCTTGGGATTTCCATCGCCACTTGCAGAGAACTGAGATAACAGGAAGTCAATGAAAACAGTTTCTTCTTCTAGCGTCCAGGAGGCAGCAGGCTTTCTTTTGCTTTGGTTCTTCTTCAATTCTACTGGATCAACGGTACCACGAGAATGAAGGGAGTGATTAGATCCATCACTGTGGCTTGATACATTAGATGACATGGCGGTTATGGCGGGGAAGCAAGGTGCCCTGTGTGAAAGAATCTGTGTGATCCGGGATCTCCCAGACCATGTGACATGACTCAGTTGAAATTTGAAATTTTGTTATTCATTGTCCGGATGGGCTCTTACAGCTCGCTCAGTGGTCATCTCCAATGAACGTATCCAATTAGCAAGCACGGCCGCGAGACGCTTGCAATTATATACAACTTACAGTATGCTCTACTCACGTAGAGGTACGTTCGACCACAGCCTCCCCTATCAATTTCAAATTATTCATTACAGCTGAAAGTATGATGTTTTTCGTGCTTGCATTCTTTACTGAATGTCCTCTGGACCTCATCACTCAAGTGCAGTCCCCTCGGTCCCTGTGAGTGTGGCGGCAATATTGACGGACCTGTTTGTATATTCTTAAGCTCTTTCCGGAGGCTCCGGCTGTCACTGATGCACTACTATCATGATGGTCAGCTCCGTTAGCGGAGGGCAGGATATTTTTGGTGACGGCAACATAGAGGTTGTAGTGACAATGTTCGAGGTGCAGCATATCTGCAATGAGTACTGTGATGGGCTGGCTTGCAGAAGTATCTGAGTCAAGATGAAATAATCGAAACGCAGGACTCTCAGTAGTGAGCGTGATGTTTGGATTTCCCCGACAAAGATGCTCCGGACTCTTGATAGCGAGCGTGATCTAGCGTGATGCTGTTGTATTCACGTAAATTTACTCCTTGACACGAACTTGAAAATGATGTACAATATGACTTCCTTCTCCGCATCTACCATGACGTGTCACAACTGATGGATCACAGTTTGATATATTTTTCCGATGGGGGTGTTTGGAGGTCAATGGAAGCACTTGTCTCAATTGGTGGTTCTGAGAAGAAGTTGTAAAAGTAGAGCACGGTGGTCTGGCTTTCCATAAGACATCATAGCAAGAATACTTCGAAGATCAGCACGGCGGGGCCCGGGCAGAAATCATCTATGGTGTTCAAACATTCTTCGCCAGTCACTGCTTTGCCATTTCAACGACTCCAACTTTTACCTTGATCCCATTGGTGTCCCTGGATGCAGATTGTCTTTCTACTGGAATTCAGGCTGAAACACTTACTTCAATCAATCAGATATCATTCCTCACATATCACTTCAGCAATGTAAGTGCTGGATTGTGGTATATCAAGCACGAATGCGATTGTCATACGTCTGCCAAGTTCCCCCGCTCGCTCCCATCCTCTAATAGTATGCCTGTCATCTCGAATGATCCCATTTGGTGGCCAGCCATCAATGCGAGCATTATTGCCAGCTATTTTATAGGTTCGTGGAGATCCAGCCACATTACCACGTTGATAACTCAATTAAACTTGGCTGCGGTTTCACAGTCGCTGCCTCTGGCGGGGTAATGTACAATTGGGGTGAGCAAGACTAAGTATGAAATGACCACTGATATCCTTATGGTATTCTCAGCACTTACGTTTGGACAAGAGGTACGTCAATCCATCACTGGGGCAGCCAACTCGCTTAGAATTGCATTATAGGTTGAACTGATCTGGGTGAGTGGACTTCCACATCAAAAGAACGACGTGAAAATACAACTTGTTCGTGACAGAGGCAATGCTAGTCCTTGATGACCTTTCTCTATCTCATTGTATGTACCTTGTATCTCAATATTTACACTCAGCGAGTACATATTTTGCTGACTTCAAAATATCCTAGGTGCGCTATGCTGGAATAGGATATGTTGTGTACATTTGGAAGTTTAAGGCATCGATGTTGTGCTCATTACCTATCTCTCACAATCAGGATGTGCACACTTGGTATGTCTCCTCGCATAGACTCTGTTTCATTCTTGTGACGGCCGGCATACAGTGGGTGTTCCAACTATTTCGATGACAGATGCAGTGAGTATTTTACACCAATGCTTTTCATTCTCATCCAAACAACTAAACTGCCATGCAGGGGTGAGTGTCATTCTCGAGCAACTCGTTGATTAAACATAACGACTCCTACAGTTGTGAGTTTGTTTCGAGCCTGTGATTTTCCGAAGCTGATAACTATTGTCACTGGATTTGTCAGGCCATGTCATATACGACGCATACATTTGGACGGGTGAAGTTGTAGCGGCAATACTGGGCTGTGAGCTATATGCCTCTGTGATATTTACTTGACTGAAACATCATGCAAGTCATCATACTCGCTCGTGCCATATATCAGCGATCAAGAAAGGCACTGATATTTCTCGTGTCATCCGTCTGGCCATCGCAATCGCCAATGCAGTGATCAGCGTAATAATGATGATACATACTTCAGGGGGTAAGCTTTAATTATGTATGAAATGTTTGAGTGCATCAGGCTCATTGACAAATACCAGAGGAATACATTCTCTCCGGCACCTATCAGTGCATGATTTCCTACGCGGGAGAAGCCCAAATTTTGACTTCCATTACTTGGATACTTTCCACTGTATGGGAGGTCGTTGCCCTGTGTCTCGCGGTGTGAATTGCTGTAAAACACTTCCGTGAATTGCGACGACACTCAACAAGAGGTGTTATCGGGGATTGTTTCACGGTGTTAATACAAACTCACGTTAGCTACTTTGCAAGGTGAGCTCATGAGATGAGTGTGGTGCTCTTGTTCCGCTGAAAATTTGCATGTGCTAGTTTTTTGGCTGTCTCTTGCTTCGAGATCAGTTTATTATCTCTGACGCTCTCAGCGGTATGCCGATTTGTCACCGACCTTTACATGTAACCATGATTCATCATTTTTATAGGACACATATTCCCTGGACACTCAGATTAATTTCGGTCTCTCTCAGATATTCCAGTTTGTGCAGCTGTTTGTGCTGGGACCACGCCTGATCCTCAGTGTTCGAGAATATCATGCTGAGCTCGTGGCCAACTCTGATAGAGCATCTGCTATGACTTCAATTGCTTTTCAGGAGCACGTCCATGTGTCAACTAGCAGTAGTGTGTAGCACAGGAGATGCTCGATATGATTGATTTGCGATGGGCACAGGGAGCGGGAGAATTTGTTTTTATTTATTCAAAGTTTTGTTGTGGTACTTGCTTATGTAAGTTGTGAAGTAGATATTGGTCATACAAGAGCTTTTGGCAAACTATGAGCAGAGACCTCTCCCTGATGCACATACTTCAGTCATTTTCCAACATAGAACCAGTGCCCCAGATGTGCCAAAACCTTGTAGAATCATGGCCAGCCAGTCCTCACTGCTCAGCTGGTCCATGTATAATACATGCTGGCCAGCCTTATATAGTCCACTACATTAGTAAAACAACCAGTTGCTTTTCTAACTTAATTTGTTACTTAATTACGTGAAAAGGATGATCAAGTCATTTGAGTGAAAAAGTGTAGGCCACTTAATTAAGCCTACTCCATCTCTAAATTTTCGCTTATTCCACACTTATTTCACTTAAAAAAACCAAATAAAGCAGCCTGAAATTCATAAAAAAGGGGGCATACATGACAATGATGAAAATTTAGGCACTACTTCCCCAATCAACAGATCCATCATGTGTGCTCTTGCCACCACAGAGAACAACCCCACTCGCATCAGTCACACTCTCATGGATCTTCAAGGCACTTGCAACTTGGTTTGATGTGTCGTTAGCATCGGTTCGCCTAGCATATCAAAGAAGTGTGTATTGAGCAATGGGGCAAGGTCTGACGGCTGGATGGTGGTGACACAATGCTTGCGGCAGGGCTTGTTTCATCCCAACATGATTCATGAGATGCCACACTTGTGTGAGTGAGTTTAGTTGTTTATGTGGTGTCATTGCGCGTGCCAACAGTACTTTGCAGTATCAGACCCTCATTGATAAATTCACTTGACAACATCACATGCCACCTGCATATGAGAAACAGACATTCTATGGCCATCTGCAACATATTTTTGTCATTCGCATTCCACATACTCCAGCTCTCAAAGTTGACGGTCCAACTACCATTTTCCTCGCTGCATTGTCAACATGCAAACTTGAATCCACTCCATCAAGCTTGAACACTCTCGTCATTCACTTTTACAGTAGCCTCAATGATACTTTAGATGTCGTGGACATTGTCTGCTTGCAATGTCTCGTTGGGCGTGTGCCAATGGATGGAGGTCGGCAGTGGGCAATCATTGACTGAAGCAGGATTCTTGCTCATGCAGCTTTCGAGGATTCTTAGCATTCACAAGAGGCGAGGTTGCAATTGAGATCATGTTCATGGATTTTGGTACTTGGTGTAAATTTTATCTAGCCCTTGTGAAATTTTAAGCTTGAGCAACTGAGCCTTACACTCTGCATTACACTGCTGCTTCTTCGCATTCCGGCATGCCTTGATGAGATTCTCAATATAGTCCACTGGCACAACAAGATTATCCTCCAGGACCATGGTTGTGTCAGGCATCATTGGGCTTGGAGGTCTTGGCCTGGGCAGCAAGTATCATGAGGTATTCAGGGGCTGAGGAGACAGTGGTCAGTATGTATATATGATACATAGGTCAGGAGCTCGGGATGGAGACATGTACATAATTCAACAGGGTCATCCAGATTCTCAGGTATCTTGAGGTGGCAAAACAAAGCTGGCTTGGGTGGTCTGGTGAAAGGTGATATTGAGTGGTTAAGTCAAAGAGAAAGTAAGATGACTCACAGTGCAGAAGAGTTGGTGGTCATATTGTTAGTGGCGCTGATGGGCAGTTGACGAAGATCAGTGATTTGATAGGTACAATTGAAACAGTGCGCGACATCAAAGATTATCATCTGTCAACAGATTTGGCATTTTTTTCAAGTGGTGAATGTAACTGAGAGAACAGGTGATTATCAACTGCAGGATGGATGGTGAATACAGTAGCTTGCAAAGCGTCGAAATTTACCCAAATAGGCAGTGTGGTGTTCAAACTTGGGCTAGCCTCGCAGAACCCCTTTTTGCTATAGAGGTCAGACCTCCTTGAGGCCACATCATATCCCTCCATCACTTCACTGCAAGGCCTCGACTCTTCCGACTCTCCCATTGTCACAGCGCACTATGCCCAACTCAGCTGATCTGAACCTGCTGCCTCGGCCACTTGCAGTTAGACAGGACCGTCCCTTACCTGCTGTCTCGGTCATATCACACCTCGGCCAAGTGTCCTGTCCCATCGGTACTGAGTCCTCCCATGTCCTGCCCATGTCCACCTATCTCCATTGATGCATTTTTAAGTTTATCTCACTGTTACTGAATGAGCAGCAGGCATTATTACATGTATTCCCATGGCTGCAGCAACCACAAGCCTTATTACATACTAACCCGAATACCTCACGTCTCGCTACTACTCTTGCCTATGTGATCCCAGACATTCACGTAGTTAGATAAATAGGACCCAAGTCTCATACTGTCTCTTACTTCCCTTCTCTGGACATACCTGCTACCATTGTGGGTATCACAACCTGGCAGGCACATATAAGAAAAGTGCTCAGCCAGTATAAGTGAGTCTCAGCTCTGCCTAGCTGCTATACTCGCAGAATGCAAGAACGTTCAACCCTAAAGGGGAAGCAAGGAAAGCAAGGATCCACGGAATGATGCTGAACAACCCTGGCGAATGGCAGTGAAAGCGCAAGAAAGCACGCGCGGGAAAGCGAAGTGTGAAAGTGCGCAAAGTGCGGGAAGGTAGTGCAAGCAGTGCACAAGTGTAGAAGATGGATACTGGGACTGATAAGAGGTAAAGCGCGGATCCAGACGGATACTGATGGTGCCACTAGCTATAGACTGATGCTAGGGCCTCAAAATGATGATGGACACATGCATTGCATGAAACTAACTGGTGATAGATACTGAGTGGTAGGAAGGTAAGGTGGAATAGTGGGGTGTAAAATGAACATGAGAGTATGTAAGTTCTACCTAAGCGCTCTCCCAGGGCTCGGAGCCGAATAGGGAGCGCTCTAAGTATGTAAATGAGGTAAAGTGATGTAAAGTAAGGGTCCATGA
The DNA here is from genome assembly GCF_016647625.1 of Suillus subalutaceus. Lineage (NCBI taxonomy): Eukaryota > Fungi > Basidiomycota > Agaricomycetes > Boletales > Suillaceae > Suillus > Suillus subalutaceus. Next base: position 37,164 of record NW_024540360.1, on the reverse strand, counting down.
TGAAATAGGAAGTGTAATATGCTAAATATGGTCAGATAATGAAAAGGGACATACCGAGGGACTGGTTGGATGGTAGATGGATGCTCCTGGATGATGCGCGACGCAGTGCGCTTAAGCGCGAGAAAGCGCACAAGGCGCGCACATGGGAATGCTGCGCATAGTGCAGGAAAGTGGCGCGCCTATGGCGCGTTTCACGGGAAAGTTGCGCGTGATATGCAGAGTCGACTGAAGACTTGGTGGATGATGGTGCGAGTTGTGCCATGAAGACCAGTTGTCAGAATTTGTAAAATGAGCCCATATGTGCCTGCAGAAACGCGAGTCTCTACATCATCTTGTAGACAAAGTTCTGGAGCACCTGTCATGATCATTCTTGGCTATCAATTTCAGAGTCCAATTGATCATGCCCCTTTCCCTTCTGCCCTGCCTATTGAGTGTGCTAAGGCCTCGTTCGGTAACCGTTGTATAAACTGAAATTTACAAAATACAAAATTTCGAAAGTCCCGGCATGTAAGCGGAGCTTGAACATGATCGGCAAGATCATCACTATCCTGATCAATGCCCAGTAGTAACTGTAGTTCGACGACTCGATCCTAAGTTCAACGTTACTAGTAATCAACAATTTATTAGTGTCATGGATGGGCCTGTTCAGCCCCTTCATCAGCCCCTCCTCGGTCCTTTGTTTCCTCACCCCTTGATTCCTTATCAACGTCTCCTCGCCGCTCAACGCATTCGGCCAACTCAGGGCCAGCATTTGGCGCAACTAACAGTTCGCGAGCTGGATGTTTCGTTATATGGTACTTCTTATCAGCATTCTTGTTGCTGCCACCGCACAGGTGGTTCTACAGGCCACACAAATTCCCCAAGCCCCTGAGCCGTATCACACATCTGCACTATCAGGCCATGAATGGGTCATAGAACTTATTGTTGGTCATCCTGAACTGCATCCACTGCGAGCTCGGGATGCATGTTCACAGTGTTTGAGGCTCTGATCAACGAGCTCCGTTCCCTCAGGTCACACAGATTCACGATATGTCTCGCTTGAAGAGCAGCTCGCCATATTCCTCTACTCCTGTGTTACAGGATTAACAATTCGCCATGTCGGCGAACGCTTCCAGCGCTCGAACGACACTATTTCTCGGTATGGTTAGTTTATATTAGGAAAAACTATTAGTTCTGATGCCTTTGTAGGTATTTTCGCAAGATGCTCGACATATTCGCATCTCATCCATTTTATAATAAATACATATGCTTTCCTGCTGACAATGACCCCGTCCCCGCCAAAATACGCAACAATCCGAAACGCTGGCCATATTTTAAGGATGCTATAGGAGCACTCGACGGTAGCCATATTCACGCATTCCCTCCTTCAGCTGAGCGCCACAGTCTATCACAACCGCAAAGGATTTCTCTCCCAGAATTGCCTTTTTGCATGCAACTTTGACCTTATGTTCACGTATGCATTGACTGGGTGGGAAGGCTCTGCAACGGACGTGCGGCTTTGGGATCAAGCGCTTGAAGGTGGCTTGAAAATCCCCCCCAGTAAATACCTTCTTGCGGATGCAGGATTTCCGTCCTGTGAAGAGCTTTTGATTCCTTATCATGGTGTTCAATACCACCTCTGCTGAATGGGGTCGCGCCAGTGTGAGGTAGTTGTTTCACTCGTGTTTTTTTTTATTTCAATCAAACCAATATTATATTTTCAGACCTGTCAATAAAGAAGAACTCTTCAATCTTCGTCACTGCCTCAGCACTGAAATGTCATTGAACAAATCTTCGGCGTCTTAAAATGACGCTTTCGCATTCTCCTCTTATCCCCGGAATACAGGATCAACACTCAAGCTCGGATTCCTGCGGCGCTATGCGCCCTACATAATTTTATACAGGTTCATGACCCATTCGAAGATCCATTACCATCAATGAGTGTCGTGAACAACAATCCAAGCCATCAAGGAGATCCTCTAGCAGCTGAGAATGGACCTGCATGCACAATCTGCTAATGCACGCCGTGATCGCATCACGACACACATGTGGGAGGATTATGAGGCTTACTTACGCGAGCATGACTTAGAGGATGATGAAGATCTAGGTTCTGATCTTGACGAGGAAGATGAAGCCGAAGATGACCTTTATGATGGGCGCGAGTTTGACGAGACTGCTGTAGAATAGAATTGTTTTGTAGCTACAATTGAAAGTTTTATGCAAGGATCAAACGAGCACATGAAGCTACTTGTATAACGCAAAGAAGGGCTAGGGCTACAACTAGTAAGCCTACAAACAAAAAACGAGCGGGAAAAGTAGGAGCTACATGGTAGGGTTCTCTTGTTTGGCACGGGCGATCATAGATTCTAAAAATGCTTCACGCAGCTCAGGGTCATCAACATCTAAGAACGTATCACATGCTGCTGCGTTCGTCATGAACACATGCATGAGAATCACCTTATCGTCCTTCGAGATCCCTGTAGCTGACTGCATTAACTTCAGTGCGCGCTGACCTATGTTCAGCTACACGAGCCTCGTCAGTGCCGAAGTTCGTGTTCAATGAATCTGACAGGTGGTTGATAGTGCCTTGAAGATTCATCAACACAGCTGTGTTGGCAGTGTCTTGAATGTTCTTCTTGCTTGTGCTTGGGCGCGTCTTACCACTGGCTGTTGACAGCCTTGGTTTCTTCTCCGATTCCGGCTTTGTCACCTGCGACACTGAAGTGTAGGTGGTGGAGGGAGGAGCCGAATGACCTTGGGTCATCTCGGAGTGTGAACGCTTGCCAGTGCTGGAGCCTGATGACATAGGGACAGACGACGTGGGGGGGGGCAACACTGATACTGCCACCTGCAAATATAGGACCAGGGGGGGGAGCACCCCAGCCGAGGTTCGGCTGGGCCATGCTGGGCTTCATGGGAGTGAGATCAGGAATGAAAGGAGGCCACTGGGCCACACTGGTGTCGATGGGAAAGAGGTTTGGAATAAAAGGAGGCGGCCCCATGCTTTCAACATCCATCATGCTCATGTCAGCATCATGAGGTGCGCTGCTTGTGCTTGCAACCGGTTGCTCCACAGCCGGTGCAGCTGATTGGGCAGGGTTGTATGCAGCCGTTCCTTGTGCAGCGCTCTTCTCGGGGAGGATTTGGTCCATCGTTGAATAGAAAGGCCAACCATTATTTTTGAATGGTTTCATGGGCGAGTTGGACTGTAAAGCGTCAGTTTCAGTGAAGATCAAAGCGATATTGGCACATACCTTCTTACTAACATGTTCCTTCCACACAGCTTCAGCGGTGGGCCCATCGATGTTGGCCCCACACTCATCATCCCAATGACAGCCTGACTTAGAGCGATACGTCTGGATGGCTTGGAAAGTAGTCTTTAACTACATAGATGTAATCAGTGCAATGATGGCGGCAATCAATATGAAATAACATACCGTCCCCCATTTACTCTTGCACTGCTCCCCAGTTTTGGGAGGCCCATGTGTCCGCTTGCTTGCGATCTCTATCGCAGCTTGATTGTATATCATGTCTTTGAATGTTGCCCCTGCCAGTGATGACTTCTCCGCGATAAGATATGTGAGCATGGCATCAATCTCATCAAAACCCCCACTGGGCCTTTGGCTGTTTAGGAGCCTTTCGCGTCATATTAGCTAGTTGTATCTGAGAGCAGATGATTATAGCAGCGACGGCAAGCCAAATGTGCTGGTGTTGGAGATCATCAGGATGAGACTTTGATGAAGTCATGGTCAGAAGCAAAGCAAATTGAATCTCAGCTTGCGGCTGGTATCATGCCGGGACTTTCGAAATTTTGTATTTTGTAAATTTCGTTTATACAATGTATGGTTACCGAATGAGGCCTAAATAATTGGCATGAACTGGAGCAGACTCATCTGTCTCGCACTATGTGTAAAGTATGATTAGTTGACTTGGCAGTCATCAGGCTGTGCAAATGATTGCAGGGGGAGCACGTCAGCTGGCCAAGCCAATATGCTCCAGCCTCCTCTGCTCCATCTGAGCAAGGTATCAGATACAGACTATGGACAGCAACATCATTATTAATATGACACATAAATTGAGCACCACCATGGTATAGGGCTGGAATACATTCTGCTATGGCACACCGAGTGCCCAAAAAAGGTAGCAGGTGTTGCCACTTTAGCTGGTGCTACAGCTTATAATGCGAAAGGCCACACGCGGCAGAGCCCGCTACGTTCGGTTTTTCCCGAGCCATGACGTGTATTGATTTGATTTTAACTGCTACAGATACAAATATTGTAGAATCAACGAGAACAATCCAACGTGCCATGAATATAAGTACAAGACAAGTCGGAACCCAGACGAGGATACAGGCGAGTGCTATAACGAGAAGCAGGCTGAAGTTAGAAATACAGAAATTGAGTCGCGAGAAGAAGAACAGGAAGACGTGAACTTTGCCAACTGAGTCGCAGTCAGTCCATTTTTTTCTTTTTCTTTTCCCTTCCCTCCCTTGTGTTTTTGGCTGTTTGCGTGTTTTGTTTTTTTTGGCGGGGCTGATGGCAACGTCAAATGTAGAAAAACCCGCAATGGCAGAGTCGTCCTTTGACATGTGAATGGATGTCATGGAAAGGATGGGGATCATGTGCTCATTGACAGGTTCATCAGAAGCATCCAGGACCTTTATGGCTTGTACACCGAGCTGGAAAGTCTGAGAGGGTCTGTTAGCAACTGTTTTCGAACGACGCTGTTTGGTACCCACACTGGTCAGCTGGCCATTCTGCACCATGTTGTATATGTGAGCGTCGCAGACAGCGAGAACGAGCATTCCAGGCCTCAATTTGGAGTAAGTCTCCTGCATAGGGATGAGTTTTCCGCCATTCTCTGCCAAGTCATAAATGTTGAGCTGCTTCAGTTTGTTTTGTCGCAGCTGAAAATATGACCCGCAGTAGTCCAGCAGGATCCGCGGGTCGTATAGTGCTCTTGGAGCGACTTTTATAGAATGAGCAGATTATGTGTAGGAGCGCGAGGATGATGAATACCTTTATCCGGTTGTCTTCTTACTTGAGGGTCTTATATGTTGATCAGAATACAATGACTATCACAATTGTATTCTTTACAGCAATTTGCATAATGGTAGAGGCCGGCAGTATTTCCAAAAAAAAATGTGCATTTATTTAAAAAAAGTAGTCCTACAAAGATTGAATTTTATCTCAACAACGAAGCAAGCTATTGACATGGTCCAAGCGACAAAACTGATCAGAAAAATCGAACGAAGATGACCAGCGAAAAAACTAAGCGATTCGGTGAAGTTGGTAGTCACCTGCCCTCAGAGCCAACAGTCTACAACAACGGTTTTTCTCCGTCAAAAATCTCTCTTACCCCCTACTATGAAAGGCCACAAATCATCACAAGAACTATGCGAAATTATCATCCGAATGCTACCACTCCTTGACACGTCCAAAATCATGGCATACACTGGTGCAAGCAAATCAACAATAGAAAAGATTGCGCAATGCTATCAATTGACTGGGAAGCCATACAAAGAAAGCCGGAGTGGTGGTAGAGCTCGAATAATGGACTTGGAAGATATCGAGGTGCGTCCACTGCATTCAATCTCCTTCTGCACAAATTCTGACATAACAAAAGTACATGCATGGCTGTTTGTCCCGCAGCTGTGATATGTATCTAGACGAGCTCCGTGATGAGATTAGCAATGCTCGCGGGAAAAACCTGTCATTATCCACGATCTGGCGAACGCTTCATCGCACGGGCTACTCAAGGAAGAAGGTTTGTGTCTTGATTCTTATTGACAACAATGTTTGATTGACATGTGCGATAGATTACTCGAGAAGCGAGAGAGCGGAATGCTGATAAACGTGCTGAATTCATGTATCGGATTGGCCTCCAGTATCGGCCTGATCAACTCATATTTGTTGACGAGAGCTCCGTAGATCGGCGTACTGGCCATCGTGGTTATGGCTACTCACGAACAAATAGACGTGCATTACAAAGGGTTTTTTTTGTTCGTGGCCGACGGTATGACCAGTCAACAATCACTTGAAGTGGAAGTGTACTCATTTCCGAGAACTGATAGGTACTCAGTGCTCCCAGCCCTTAGCTTATCAGGGATCCTGCTCGTGGACATTATCGAGGGCTCTTTCACCAAGAGAAGATTTTCTAAGTTCATAGATGCGTTACTCGATCAAATGAATCCCTTCCCTGGTCCGAACTCGGTCATAGTCATGGACAACTGTAGCATTCACAAATCCGCGCTTGTACAGGAAATGATACTCGAACGGTAGAGTAACTTGATCATTCAGGTATTGTTCCATCTAACTGCCGGTGTCTTTGCAGGGGAATGAGATTTGAATTCTTGCCGCCATATTCTCCAGACTTTAACCCCATCGAACTGGCATTTTCAGCCATGAAACACCATCTTCGTCGTGATCAGCTTAGACTTCAGATGGCAACAGAGGGCCTGTGATGATGCTGATGTTTACGCTGTATTGAATGATGCGATATTTACTGTGACACCGAATGATGCAGCGGCATGGTTTCATAAATGTCAATACTTGTAATTACGGGTGACAAATTAGATATGGTCTAAGTATGTGTAGACAAAATGTTCGTACTAGTAATATGACCGTCTGCGCTTGTGCCTAAGATGCTGCATCTGTTCCGCCTTTATCACCTCACAGTCCTTTCTCGCATATGTCTCAATAAGCCTTGCAGTCCCAACAGAGACGTCAGGACACCATCCCAAAATCTTCTCTGCAATGGTGAGTGCCGGGTCAATGATCTCGAACAGGCGCTTATACCCAAAGATATGAAAATAGTCAATAATGCTATCTCTTGCAAACACGCGGTTATCACCCCGTGGCCCTTGATCCAGTTCCTGGAGCCAGTCAGATATGAGTGGATAGAGTGCAGGATTGCTGGCATCAACAGCTTGATCAATGTCCGACTCGAAATCGGGTGAAGGACGTCGACGGAAATGATGATCTCGATCGTGAGTATGATAATTCGGACCTGGGAAATGGTGTTGGTATGCGAATGAGTAATGATCGTGGTTCTGGTTTGGATACTGATATGATTGTGGTGGATAGTAGAGCTGACTGGGAACAGGCGGCAGATAATTGTAGAAAGGAGGGGGCACAATCGGCTGAGGAACATTGAATGGGTGAGGTGCCACATGATGGTAAGCAGGCGGCTGCATGCTAAGTATGTTTGCCGGTCCCTGATATACATGCTCTGGTACCTGTTGAATTCTGCTGGCTGCAGGACTTGACGAAGCAGTTTCAAGTTGTTTAACTATGGAAACAGGGTCTGCCTGTCTTCTCTGTGCATCATGATCCTCGATCTTGAGCTGAGGGGGAGGTTTTCCCAAGTTGTATTCATCAGGAAACTTGTTCTGTAATAGTCTCGTCAGCACAATCACTTAGCGAATAAGTGAAGTAGTACTCATACAATCATGAACGCCCAGTGGCTTATGTCGGACAATGGAATTTTATGATGGTCACCATTTTTCATGACAAAACAACACCCTTGGTGTTGCGCACAGGCATATTTCAGTTGCAATCCAACAACAATCTTCGGAGGGGGGAGTTTCGCAACATCAGTGTCATTATTCCAGTTGACAGAATCAGTAGGTTTTCCATCATCATCACTGTCCTCGTTGTCTGCCTTTCCCTTCTTGCTTGATCGAGCCTAAGTGAATTCGTAGGTTATTTTGTGTTTTGCCACATTTCTTATTCGAGCTTACCTTTGTCTTACTGCCAGTCAATGCCCCCTTCTTCAATTCACCTTTGCTTACTTCTGGCAACCGTAGATCAACAACAACTACTGAAAACTTCTTCTTCCGTGACCTTCTGGTTGCACTGCTGAGTTCTTCACTTGCATCCTCAAGCAACTGGAGCAGGTTGCGAGCTGAGTCGAGTTTACGTGGGGGATCCATCTTCGCATTGGTTGAAAACTTGTAGGCAATACTGAGATCCTCTAGGGAGATCTCCATAGCCTTTGCAATCTTGCGACAGAAAATCTCCCAGGATATATCGGACCTCACAGTCAAAGTGTCAAGGACGCCATTGACTGGCACATGGAGAGGTATGTCAACAACATCTTCGTCAGTCTCAGGTTCTTCATTATCTTCGATGCCATCGTCCGATTCAGATTCTATGTCACAGACAGAGGTAGTAAGTTTCGTTTATGAGAGCAGTGACACATTACTCACCATCCTCATCTTCCAACTGGCTATGCTCGTCATCCAGGCCACCGGTCTCGGATTCTTTGAGGTTCTGGAAGAAGTCTTCTTCCTCGATATTGTATTCCCCAGCCGGATCTGGGACCTCCGAGTCTCCAACTGGCCGAGCTAAGCCAAGTAACAATGCAGCGGCGGCTGTGTTCTCATCAAAGTCAGTGGACTTTGATGCCACTACAGTTGCTCCAACATCTGGTGTGGAGCTGGATCCACCTGGCACTGTGGCCGCTGACGACTCCGGAGTGCCGAGCTTTTTTTGTGGAATGGGCCGTGGCCGTGGTTTAGGCTTCGAGACGACTTCTGGAGTTGGAGGAACTTGAACTTCCACCTGGGTCATACTGGGGGGCTGAAATTTCTTTTTGGGAGGACGGCCTGCGTTTCCGAGGCTCCTTGTCATTGCGCACTCGGGTAGAAGCCTTCGCCATCCCGCAAGATAATGTAGCAGACCGGGAAAAGTGAGTTGTGTGTGAATTTGGTTTTTATGCTAATAGACACGACTTGTGTCACATGAGGCAAGTGTCCTCTTCGCTAAATAATTCCATTCTTTCTGCAGTCGTCTGCGCCTCATTTTTCCGATCATGTTTGCATCTTACCGCTTGTCGTCATCTTGCTTCAGTTATTGAAATAAAAACCAATCTTCGTAGTTCTACTGGCTCTGAGGGCAGGTGACTACCAACTTCACCGAATCACTTAGTTTTTTCGCTGGTCATCTTCGTTCGATTTTTCTGATCAGTTTTGTCGCTTGGACCATGTCAATAGCTTGCTTCGTTGTTGAGATAAAATTCAATCTTTGTAGGACTACTTTTTTTAAATAAATGCATGTTTTTTTTTTGGAAATACCGCCGGCCTCTACCATTATGCAACTGCTGTAAGACTAAGGTGCCAGCTCCTCAAGTTCACGGTCAACGTATTTTCTACTTCTCGGTTGATAACGTGGTGTTCATGGGTGGCCAAAGGGTAATAAATTACTTCTTTGCTAGATCACTTCTTGATAGTAAAGGAGTATATATATTTTGTCAGGTTAACTCAAACCTAGTAGGTAATATGGACCTCTCTGAACTGAATGTGGCATGAATACGTAAGACGATGGATAAAACAATAGATTATTGTATAGGCGATCCCTGTAAGATAGTATACAATCAATCTAGACTAAAAGAATACGATTGTTTTCAAAGGCAACTCGTAGGCCTTCACTTTCTTCGTGATCTCACAGTGTTGAGACAGAAAGTGGGAAAACTCCTGACTTCAAATTCCTACGTTCCCACACGGTTTGGGAAAAGAATGGAAGGGGAAAAACTTATATATTATGTGAGAATGGAGTCCTTATATACATTTTAGAAACCATCCTTACTAAGCAATGAGTCATCACTGGATTGGTAAGATTATGCTTGCAAACCAAGCCTTTTGGTGTGCTGAATCAGCTGCTTACTAAAGTACATGAGTAAAATAATATTACAAAGCATGACAAATCATGACAAAACATGATGAGTCATGGAAAGTCCTTACAAATCAGAATATTACCAGTCACATGACATGCTTACAAACATATCTGAGTGGCTCACTGATGTAATCAAGTGGCTGAATAAACATAAACAAATAATGGAAAGAGACAGAAACTACAAATACAACTAAATAAATAGAAACAAAGCTTACATAAGTAGGAAGTATATCCTTTGTACACTCCTCTACTCATCTCCTTTTACACTGCTATTCATATATGTCATGGTATGAACTCCATACCATGCATGACACCGGAGCAGGAGTCGGAATGTTCATGTTGGTGTTCGAGGTTGCTATTGAGCTCGTGGATGCTGCCATACTCTGCTGTCCTATCATACTGTCTTCCATGTTCTTTCGTTTCATTCAGTCAAGGAGTGGCATCTTGGTTGGCATTGATGCCTTCTGGTTTCTGTAGGAGAAGGTGAGTCACAGTAAATGTGGAACTCTTTTATTGATTTTCTTACCTCGTAGATGTGTTGCGACGTCAGCATGATGAGGTCTGTGTATTGGAGGTCACTGGCACTCTTATTGATGCATGCATTTATTTTTGAACCCTGTTGAGTGTGTTAGTGGTTGTATAGTGTTATTTTTCGAGCTGACTGTCGCCGCTCTCTTGCTTTCCTCGCTAACCCAGTCCTCAATTGATGTTAATTGGTTCTCCCATATGTCTATCAGGTTCGGGGAGCTTAGTGTGGGTTTGGAAATAGCCCACTTCCATTTGACTGTGTCTGAATCGCTTAGCAGTATGTTCTCATTTTGAATGTTAGATCGTGCTTATAAGTCAGTAGTATACAGACTCACCTTTTTGGTAAAGTGAGTGCCTTTCGTGGAATGCTTCATGCCGCATGTTGAAGTGGCGATTTGCCCAACAATATTCGTTCTGAATGGGCGACCATCCTTGGTGTTGACATAGGACCAATTGGTCCCACTGTAATTATCTTGGACGGTCGTGGTCCAATCAATTCCAAAATCTGCTTCGCCCAGGCCATCCTTCTCAAGGCTCATAATGGCATCAGCGACTCGGTCATATATACCATCGGCAACACATTGCGAGAAGCATTTGACTTCAATATCAGCCGAAGACATAGTGATGGTTCAAGTGAAAGAGTCAGCGACCTGTACTATGTCGAACATCATACTTAAATAAAAAGAGGTAAGGATTACAAGGGTATGACGCACAGTATGATACGTCATGTCACTGCTGACAAAATCTGATCTCGTCAGCAGTCAAGACATTCTGCGATGTTTTGTACATTGTGGAGGAAGGTGTGCTGGTTGAGGCATGGGATTGTCACCTGTTGAAGAACAGGTGGGTGCCTGTGTGCCTGCATTATTTTCGTCGTCTTCAAGGCCCGGGTGCTTTCTTTCTTTTCATCGAGAAGGTGGTTGTGCTGTCCCGGCCCGGGTTCCTGCTGTGCTTTGGATTAACGCTATGGCCTGTTGCAGGTTGTTTAATGCATTGGTTTGGTGTTTTTGATCACACGGTTCATTCTCTGTGATTGGCATGGACAGGGAGGGTAATCGGTTTCACGCTTGTTTCTGTTGTTCTTCGCTTGCATATGGTGTGTCTATGATGGTATTTAGATTTAACACGTCTAATCGAACCATTTCCTGACGGACGTCCTGTGAAGGGTGTGAGCAGATAACATTGTAATTGAACGGCCGAAGAACGAATAAACTTTGCAGACTTGTCACATGGGATACCATCACATATGGCTTTTCGGCGCCTCGACACCATTTAGAACCGAGATCAATGATGATTTTCTCAAGTGTCTGTCCTTGTGACTTATGTGCTGTGATCACAAATCCTGGAAGTACTGGCACTTGCGTTCGAGTGATTCGACACATTTTTTTGGAATTGGGGTGGGTGAATTTAAGCTCTGTGGAGTCTTTGATTATTGGGATCTCGTGCGGGGACAAGTTTGGGAGCGCTTCGTCCATTGAATGACTGATTTCTACGATGCAGGATCTTAAGACCCGTTGTCCTTCATCATTGAGTGAGTATCTGACTTTCATGAGCTTTCCTGTACTGCCATTGACAATTCTGCCTTCAACATCAAAGTTCTGGGAGACGAGGATCAGCATGCCAATTACCAGCGGGATCTTGCCAAGGCGCATGTTTGTTTTTCTGGAATTTAGACGCTGCATTTTTTGCACGAGGGCCTTGTCACATAGTATCTTTCCTTGATGTTTGTCTGTGCAATGGTACCAATGAAGGGTGTGTCTAGTCCTTTGCGCAAATGCCATCGTCATTCTGACATTTAGCTCATCTTTACTTGCATTATCACACACAATGATAGGAGCATCTTTCCAGTCGCAGTCGTCTTTGTGTCTAGCGCTATTGGTGATCACTCTAGACTGCAAAAGTCGGTAATCATCCTGTGTACATTTTCCTTGACGGAGGCGCGAAAGGAATTCGACAAATCGTTCATTTTCAGCACCCGACTGATGCATTACTGTTCTCAATAAGACGACTGTCTTCACCAACAGTCAGAGCAGCCTCCCGAATATGTTCTTTCAACCTTGTGTAGTTCCACAGCGTCAAGTGTCGAGGTGGGCATACAACTGTTTGCCGCTTACGGGCGAAAGCTGGGCGAAGTCTCCTGCGAAGATGATATTTATTCCTCCGAAAGGTGCAGTGTTCCCTTTCACGTCTACTAACGCATTATGAATCTTAGTTAGAAAATCGCAGCTTATCATGGACACTTCGTCTATGAATAAGTAGTCGGTACCCTCCCACATCGCAGTGAGGTCTCGTTTTGTCTGGGTATTTGCAGTTGATAAGCGCCTTTGATTTAGTAGAAGTGATGCATGTAGAGTCATTCCAGAGATATTTCGAGTGGCTACTCCCATGTACGAGGCAAGTCTGAACTGTCGTGCCTGGTTCCGTCTGACGAAGAAGTCTTTCAAGGCATTAATCACTCTCGATTTCCCTGTTCCTGCTGGCCCTCCGATAAAAATCCTTAATGGTTCAGTGTTGGTCAGTGTCATATCCTGTATTCCGGACCTTCGTCCGATGATGTTCCCACGCCTCCCGGACGCCTTCCGGATGCACATCCAGACCTCCATACCCTTATCCATGACTCCATACCCTTATCCATGCCTTTAGTCCTCCAGTCCACTATCGGTTTGGATCCGTACACCTTCATACATCCATATATCCATACCTTCGGACCTCTGCAGCTAAGCCTGCTTCATCCACCCTTGGTCCTATCGGATCCGAGCTCATTCCATCTTGGACTCTACTTCCCTAGACTATTGGTCTATATCCATGACCCTTATCCTAGTCCTGTCTTTACCTAGATCTCTGGATCCGCTCATCCGATATCCAGACACTTCATCTGATATCTCTAGACCTCTGGATCCGACCTATACTCATATCCAAAGCCCAAACCTTAAATCAGCGTCTATCTCCTTATGGTAATCCCCTTGACTCCGGACTTCGGTTATCTCTGTTTCCGTCTTGCTTATTGATCCTTGTACTCTGTTCATATCCGAGTTCATTTACTTATGTTCTGTTCATACTTACTAATATGTTTCCACATGCTCGTACATAGCATTTGTGTTCAGCTTACCGATCCTCTTGGATCCCTTCCAGTGTATAAAGATCTGTACAACTCCTGTAAAGTTTCCTTAGTTTGAATATCAACATAGACTTGCTCTCTCACATCTTAGACTTCACTCATTCTTGTCTCAGACTTCCGTCCATCTGAGTTCTGCCTTTCCATCAAGGCCTAGGGATGGATTCCCTAGGCTGGAAATCCGGACCTTCGGATTTGTCCCCTATGTCTCTGTTCTGAAGTCTAGGGATTGATTCCCTAAACCGAAGTTTTGCCTTTCCGGCACTTCCTGTCTTTCCGAGACTTCTGTCTAAACCCCGTCTATCCGACTCTACCATAGTGTAGTCTATCTCTGTTTGTTTCTATTCCGGACCTTGTCCGTAGTAGCCTTTCCTTTCCTGTCCTTCGGACCACTCCTCCTATCCTATCCTGCTTTGGACTCTGTCCCTTGCAGCCTATCCTCTATGTGTTTCTATCTAGGGAACTTACCTTGGGAAGTCTTACCTTCAGATCTAATACAGTGGATGAAACTCCTCCGGAGTTTCCTATACTCCTCCAGAAGTTTCTTGCACTCATCCAGAAGTCCTCTAGCACTCTACTAGAGTAGCCAGCCTCCGGAATTCCTTCGGACTTCGTCGGATTCCATCTGGACTTCATTCTGAAATTAAGGGCACGTACTCGGGTAAGGGGCACAGCGCACGAGCTGAGGCCAAGCCCTTCGGATCCGTCTACCCTTGAGCTACGGTCTTAACAGTCAGACGACTATGTTCTGCTATTATTTTGAATGCTCTGGACTGATCATCATTTAAAGTCCAGTCTTTTGCGACACATGAACTATTGACATCACGATATGGATCTATTGGGTGAGTACGGCTTTGAATATCAGGAACAAGGGTCTCATATGATGGCCTCGATTGAAGTGTTTCAATTGTCGTCGATGGCATGTTTTATTAGCAGGTGGACATGATTGAGTAAGATTATCAACGACTTGTTTTTTCTTCCATTTCATCCGTCTTTTTTTGTAGCACTCACACCAATTGTTCTCTTGTGAGGTATCTTGAATGTTCTCTTCTAAAGTCTGATTATTCTCTGGTTCATTATGCACAGGATTGTCCGGTAATGCAGTATGCGAGAGAGTCTCAAAAAATCGGCATGCATCCATGTGATGTAAACAGCAAATCAAGTCATCATTCATCGTGGATTGACGTATAGAACGACAGGAGTCCATGGATTCTAAGTGCATGAGTATGTCTTCATCTGTATTATCTCCAAATATGTCATCTTCATGAGGAGCACCACTGTGACTGATTATTTCGGTAGATATCCCTGCTAGTTTATGATGAAGCCGACGGTTTGCAAAATGGTCGTCACGACTGTCTTTACACTCATGTAATATTTGCATGTTGTTCAAGATCGAAGTCACAGTGTTCGAACAGGTACGCTGGAAGGTGTCAAATGCTTCAGTCCATGACTGAGTATCTCGCTTAAGATCAGAGACAGATCTCCAAGGTTTAAAAAGAACGAGCATCAAACGACAATATTTAGGATATACGGGTGCCTGATCTCGACGAGGCATGCGAGGTCCCATGGGTACAGGTATGCGTCGATTTTCTTGCTGTCTTACTCGCAAAAATGAGTTCGCAATTCATAATGTCCAGCTTGTAACTCTCCAAAAGGCCATGTTTTCGAATGGGATTGAAGGATGTCTTCTTTCAGCAAGGGTTGATGTGTTTTGGCAGGTGTCATTGGTGATTCCTCGATATCTATATTTTTATTGAGCTCATTGTCATTCATGCTTTCTTCTAGATCACCTTCACTCCTTGAACGGTCAATATCATCCCTATCGTCGTCATCATCACTGTCCACGTCATCAGCCTGTGATTTCTTATTTTTCCTGTTGATTTTCACCTTGTCTACTTGAGCTACGAAATCCCACACACATATGTTATTAAACTTCTTGTCCCTGTGAAGGTAGTCCATAACTTGAGCGGCTTTCGGTACGAGATTCCCAAAGTTATCGCTGTCGATTCGAATCTCATCATTCTGGAGTTGTTCAACATAGATCTCATCGTCGGCCAAAGATCCTTCGACAGGTTTTTGCTGCTGGTCCAAGTCCTCATCAGCTGCATCCAAATTTTTTTCTGTATTGTTTTCATCGCTGTCAGTGTCTTTCATAGTATCTGATGGTTGATTGCATTCGGGACTCGGATTGCATTCTTCTATAAAGGACTCGAAATTTGTCCAATATAGATTGCGGTACTCGTGGCTTGTGAAATGATCCTCAAAATCCATCAGGTACGAACAAACTTGTTGAGCAGACAGTTCTTGATGAGAAATCATTGAATGCGCACATTTTTGAAGCATTCTCTTAGCTCGTACTGTGCACTCTTCGTCGTTTGGATTGTATTCCTCTAGTTTGTGTATTGCAGTTTCCATAGCAGCCAATGCAACGTGAGTCTTCAATTGAGATTTTGTTATGTAGTCAGTGATATAATACAGTATTGCTTTCGCAGCAGGACCAGATCCAATAAACTTTATGTCCATGTTGCATCTCACAGCTTCGAGTATGGTCACATTAAAGTGGTTAACGAGACCATCTAAACACTTCAAGGTGATCTCTCCCGTGTCTGGATCCGTAAAGTTTATCGGATGCACATTTTTCTCATCTAGATCAAAACGACATTCTTTCGGTTCCAGTGGGCCTTTCCAGTATTTCCAACACATCTTCGAATGTCAGTGAGTCTGGCATTTCTTAGCAAGAATATGCATGTCTTTTTCACGCATCGTTTGTAGCGTCTCATCTCCCACATTCTGAAAATTGACTCCTTGAGTGGAACAAGGATGAGGACCTTCGTCTGGACACAGAGATAACTCTCCTTGTGGATATTCTGGGATACAAGTAGCTATGGTGTCTTCCAGATATCGAAGAAGTCATTCCTTAAATTCTTGTTTGTCATTTCTTAATATTCGGTCTTTGATTTCGTTAGGGTTCAGACCTCCTTCTAGCCATACCATCATATGACAATGCAGTGTTCTTCGGCCTTGAGCCTCGACACATCCATAATATGCACTGACGATACCAAGTACTCCCTCATTAAGGTCCACTCCTTTTCCTTCGAATCACAGGAGGCATTTAATGAATGTTTTCATATAGATATTGAAAAACTTAGCTGCAACAGCAGGATTTTGAGCGACAAGAATCGACTGATCATGAAAATTTGGCACCTGTTCTGGTAAGAGAATGTCAACATCTATCTTGGCACCAGCAAGAAATTTAACAAGAGGGTTGTATATGTCTGCTGGGTTGATCGTGATGTAGAAACTCAGTAAGCCTCGATCACACATTAAACCACAGATTTCATTTCGCATGTTCACTCTCATGTGTGCAGAACCTGGAACATTCGAAGTTATTACTTGTACTTCCTTCATCAGGCGCAAAACACTTCTCTCATCCTCATTATTTGCAGAAACTGCATCTCCCCGAGCCACTCTTTCTGTGACACAATGCACAGCCCATGGCGATACAGCGGCAAGATTAGTAGCTACAGACGGGAACGTATCTCGCTTTACCTTTAAAGAAGTATGTATCAGAATTTTCCATCGCTGTAAAATATTAAATGCGGTGAACAAAAACAAATAGTGTTCCTGAAAATGACGATCAGCCAGGTTGAACAGGTGTTTAACATGTCTCTTCATAGACAGACGCTCAGAACGTAAGTGGTCTTCGAACCCTCCTAAACCATACAGAAACAAGGTAGGATAGATCATCGGAAACAGATCCGGCTGAAAAAATTCATTGACAGGTTCAGGATCATGGGGGATTTGGATGTATCCACCACCCTTGTTCTTTATATGATGTACTGCCACAGCTCGCAACTCATTCACAGAGGCATGACCATCGACATCAGTAACCACCACACTCTCAAAATTAGACTGAGGTTCAACTGAATGTGACTCCGAATCAAGTGAGTCTTCCAATTGCATCACTTCATCTGCATCGTATCTCGAAGTCAAGGATTCTCGCGCATCGTTAGGAAGAATATGATCGACATGAAAGGGCATCAATGTCTCCTCTTCCATCGAATCCAGTATGGCGTGATCAATGGTAATGTCCTTGTACAATCGGTTGTGTTTCTTCAACCAAACTAATGCAGCACACACTTTTTCTCTTCGCACTATCAAAGGTTTGGCTTTTTCTTGAAGCCATTCTCGAGATGGTGGACATGAACCCACAAAAATGATGCAGATCGGAGTGACAATGTCATCAACTGTTGGAGGCAAGATGGCGGCAATACCTTCCAGGCGCTGAGGATAGATGATTATGTGTCCTTTAATTCCTCGTTGATTAGTTGACAATTGCAGGTTCTGGTTTTCTTCCTTAAGCTGAATGATCCAGCACTTTGCACGACAACGAGCAATCATGGCTTCCTCAACGACCATCAAATCCTTTAATTCATTAGGTACGTCTCCTAAAAAAAGTGCAGTTCACGAGGCTAAGAGCCGGTCATTTGCCCTTCACAAGTTTTTTGTGGCATACACTGCAGAGAGACAGCTGATACTCACCATCGCTGCATGTTTTTACTCCAGATGGATCGAGCATCAAATCACTAAGCACATCATTCGATTCTGCAAATGGAATTTGAGGTAGGGGACAATCTCCGTCAAAATAATCACCTGACATATGCTGATCATCTTGTCGGTCTGGTCTGCACAACAGAGACAAATCAAAATCATCCAGAGATACTAATGTACATTCCGAACACAAAACACTTTCAGCACAAGACGCGCATGTAAACATGGCCAGATGTTCAGAAGAAGTCTCATCCCTAAACATCTGCACCAAACGACACTTCAAATCCGATGACGGAATCTGGGGCCATTCACGACAAACCTGTCGACGATGGTCTTCACGATCATTAGAATTAATAGATTTCAACTTTGCTTTTCGTAGTGACTTGATATGCTTTCTCAGCGTATGATGAAGTTGCCCTGTTTTCGAACCGATGACAAAACTGACACCATTTGCTTTCAACAGCCGTTCAAGAGGACGTCGTTTTGTAGTTGTCAATATAGCAGTCAAAAACGCTATCCTCGCAGAAAGCACGGTATCCTCACCACTACAAGACATGTCAAGCCCTTGACGGATCAATTCGCAGCCCTCAAAATGTTGCGATACATGAGAACCACAACATCCTGTGCCAACATGACGAGATATAGCCTGATGCAAATCCTCCATAGATACATTAGGATTCACTTTAAGGCCATGTGCAACTGCCAATTCACTCAGGCTTGATCTCGACAAGCTTTCATAACCACCAAAAAAATTATCGACAACATGTTCATTTCGCAAAGGTATAGGTGAAGATGCAAGAGATAAACCCGCTTGGGTTGCAGTAGAAGAACCCGCTTGGGCAGCTAAACATAGACCCGCTTGGGTAGCAGTACTTAAATCTTCTTCTTTATTAGAGATAACAGATGAAGAGAGGGAAAGATTATCTAGAAACAATCATCAAACATATGAAAATAATCTATACAAATATATGTACCTCGAGGCCAAAGATTCCAACTATGATCATCAGGAAGCTGGGCAACGTCTAAATCCGAAGGTCGAAGGAATTGTATGCCATCAGACTTTGCATTCACAAATGCAAACCAATCACGGCCCAACTCGACGTCACACCCATTCAAATAGACAGATCGAAATGTCTGTCAAGAATTGTACCAACCATCAACAGTAGGAACACGCACAGGCCCAAAAGCAGATTCCACTGTGACTCCATCATGATTGATGACAGAACGCAGAACATTGCGATCATGCAGAAAAGACAATGATACAGTTGAATCAAGACTCGCATCATCGATGCGAATAACAGCAAGAATGTCGGCGAAAGATCCGAGGACTTTATGAGGAAACATAATGTGTAGTCAACAACTGACAAATTAGATGGATGTACACAGACAAGTTCAAAACCGTGTGAATCAAACGCCACAAACAGACGTGTTTAGGGCCGGAATCGATTTTTCACCAAAAAAAATTGAGATGAGGTCCAAACGGCCATGGCACGGAAAAAACCCACTACTTACGTAGCGGGAATAATTAGAAGTACATGATCGATCATGTAGGGAGACACCGAAAGCGACATGCATGACGAAATTCAAATTGCCAGAAGAGCAAAAGGTAACTAGAAAAGATTCAACGTTCATGCCCCTGGCAGTCATAATAGCAGTGGCGATTAAACCAACAAGTAAGCAGGTCTCCAGTATTGCAGACAAGACCCACTCATTTGGCCTGTCCGTGGTCTTCGAAATCGTAGAATATAGCTCACAAGACTTTGCAACAGAGCCCAGATTGATTCGGAACTTTTCCACCAAATCGAGAGGAGCTGACGAGAGTACTATGTTACAACAACATCCGTTTTGCCCACCTCGGCATCGCGATGCACTCCCGCACATTCTCAATCCCGCTCATCCAGCTAATCAGTCGTTCGAACCCCAGCCCATAGCCCCCATGAGGCGCGCTCCCATACTTCCTCAAATCCACGTACCACCCGTATTCTTCCTCCTTAAGCCCATGCCTCTGTATAGCCTCGACCAAATGAGAATATCTCTCTTCTCTGAGCGACCCACCCACGAGCTCGCCGATGAAAGGAACTAGAAGATCAAAGCACGCTACAGTTTGCCCATCATCATTAGCTCGCATATAGAATGGTTTCAGGGAGGTTGGGTAGTCTGTGACAAATACAGGACCGCCGACAAGTCGTTCCGAAAGCCAACGCTCATGCTCGCTTTGCAATGATCTCCCCCATGCAGGCTGGAATTCGAATCCAACTCGAGAAGAAGCATGGTATTTCTGCAACGCCTTTACAGCATCAGTGTATGACATGCGTTGTCCAGGGCATTTCAGGGCGCGATGCATCTTCCAGAGATTTGAGTTTTGCTTCGGTCGCCATCTTTCCAAAGGAGTGCGTTTTCTGATCGACACTGAAGGAGGACATTTTTGAGAGACTCCTCAACCACATAACATACGTCTCCGACGTGGCTAATAAATGCCCATTCAGCTTCGAGCATCCAGAATTCCGCAAGGTGCCTATTCGTTTGAGAACGTTCTGCCCGGAAGCAAGGAGAGAGCGTGTAAACCCGAGAGAGGGAAGCAGCAAGGGCCTCCAGGTGAAGTTGCGAAGACACAGTAAGATATGCCGGCTGGGAGAAGAACTCGGCTTGTGCGCTCGGATCGGGCGATTGCCCTGAAGAAGGGGGCGGAAGAAGCGGGGCGAGACACGAAACGTTTCAACCACCACCCTCACAATCGTTTGAAGTCAGAATGGGCGTGTGCACGTAATGGAAGTCTTGGGCCTGGGTTTGGACGTGTCAACAACAGGGCGGACGATGGGATGTTTATTAGCACCTCATAATAACTATGTAGCGTCCGAAGGACAGAGTCACGTAGACGGAGCATAGCAGCATTGATATCTGTTCGAGCCCTCAGATGAGCATTGTCCCTTAGAAATTCCACGGGTAGGGCTTGCTTTTGGATAGGGTAGGCCTTCACAGAGTTTAAATTGGCAGTATTTTATCCGTAGATAACACGTACCTCCGGGTTACATTCACCCAAGACATCAACCGCTTCAAACATGCAGTTCATATGATTGTCCGCGGCCCAAGCTTTGGACCAGGTTGCCACAAATGCGGACGCTGGCACCATTGGTTAAGCTGAGTGACGGTATTATGAACCTCTATGTTCCGAAATGCCTTGAGAACATACTTGTGTGGGGTAGCATCTGGCTTCAAGACTGCTTGCAAGCCGGAACCACAACTTCCATCGTTAATCACCGCGAAAGTGACATTTTTCTGTCTTCGTACAGATTTGATCCAACCACTCAATTGTACTTTAGTCACATGGCCAGTCGGTTGCAGGGAAGAAAGTAGCTGCCGGATCGTTGGCGGCAACGTTGAAGTTGACGCAAAACGGCGCAGGAGCATGAAGGAACTGCACAGCCACACGCGTCTTTGAACAATTTTCATCGTGATCTTGTGGCAATGATATTATTATGTACCATGTTACATGTATGGTCTGCAAAATGATTCAAAACCACATGAGAAGTCCAGGAGAACTCATAAATAACTGATACAAACCGAGCGAGTGTGTAGCTCGGCGCCATATTTTAGCATTAGCAAAAAGCAGAAACACGATATACAGATGACAATGCGATACGAGCATGATATTTTTGGGAATGAACCATCAGAAACCCCTGCCTCGTCCCCTTCCCCTGCCTCGACCACCACGCCCGCGGTCAACCAACCCACTCCCTCGTGCACGGCCCCTTCCGCGTGCATCATCCTTCTTCCTGCCCTTGGGTTTTGGTGCGTCATCCACTAATAG
Organism: Suillus subalutaceus; assembly: GCF_016647625.1. NCBI lineage: Eukaryota > Fungi > Basidiomycota > Agaricomycetes > Boletales > Suillaceae > Suillus > Suillus subalutaceus. The sequence continues at coordinate 15,509 of NW_024540360.1, read as the reverse complement.
TGTATCAAGAGGGAGGGCATCGGGAAGCACAAAGTAGCGGATATTGTTGCCGCGAATAGATAGGGAGTCGAGGGACGTTGGGTCCCGATTACGGGCTGTCATTTTGACAGTTTTAAGGTGGGTATTCATCTGCATATCTACGCCTGTAAAAATGGTTTAAGATTTTGCAAACAGTGTCAGTCTCGTCCATTTGACATACCAGTAATTGTGCCATGGACTACAGAGCCATTCTTGAGCTCAATGGTCACGGTCTCATTATTGAGTTTCATCAAGAATCTGATGGAAACAAGGGTCAGCGCCCGATCTTTGTAATGCACAAAATGAAAGGCTTCTTGAAAATGTCAGATCAAGACGAAAGAAACGTCTTCTGCAGTATTCACCTTACGAGCTTCATGGTGGATTATGTCGATCCCGCAACCTAGTCGTACTTACTGTCTGAGGCTGATCGTCTCGGCGCCCCTGTTGACCCTTGTTTGTGTGATGGATGTTTGGTGACGGTTCGATTTGCCGTAGTTTTGCCGTAATGTCGCATACATTTTCATAGTCCGCTGTATTTATCGTCCCTGCCACACCAACCTGCCACGACAACAAAGTTACCACGTAGTGCTAGTGAAACCATTGCTTTCGAGAAGATTCAATAAATGTCTTTGCGCGTCATACATTTACATAGTTGTTATGCATCCGTGAGAGTACCGGATTAATGATGTATTAATGTTTTTTCTCCGAAATTCCTCCTCGGGTATCATTGTTTGTTCTTATTTTGAGTCTGCATACCGCATGCTGCTTTGCTCCGCACGGCAATTTGGCCCCTACTACTAGCAGTATGTATACCAAAGAACACCGAACATCTTGCTGGACAAGTCACGGGCCACGGCAAGTGGCAGAAAAGCCAATTAATTTACCGGCCTGACTAGCTCATTTTCACGAGCTTGTTGCAAATAGCAACACCGGCCTCCGCTCATTATTATTTAAAAGAACAGCACCATGTCATGAGGATGATTTATTCAGAGTGTTTCAAAAACAACCCATAATGACTCTGTCCAGGACGTTCGTTGCCGCTGTGGTCGGTATACTGTCTGCAGCTACTTCTGCTAATGCTATCACGAACGGAGTTGGTAAACTGCCTGGTCTGTCTCTCAGTTCTTCCCGATGCAATGATGCTTCATTGACATGATTGGTGTAGTGATGGGTTACAATGGTACGTGTTGTTAAGAGCGCAGGAGCTCACCGTTGACAATTAGACCCTGTGGCTGTCAGCTTGGAACGCCTTTGCGGTGAGTGAAAATTCTCAACCAAAAATGGTGACCTCATTATAGTATTCAATAGTGCGACGTCAATGAGACTCTCATCATCCAGACTGCGAATTACATGAAGGAGTATGGCCTCCTGGTTAGTATCGTTTGACACAGCAAAATCAGACAAATTTCACTGAATTACTTCGTTTTAGGATGTTGGCTATAATCACGTTAATCTTGATGATTGTTGGGCTATGAAGGACCGTAGCTCTACTGGCGAGGTCATGTCGGGTTAGTTTTCGCTGAAAACCATCACAAACACGTGCTAAGCGATCCTCATCGAAGATAATATCAGATTCCCAAGCATGAACACGCTCACAGATCAGCTTCATGCTCTTGGTTTGTACGTGATCATGTATTCTCCGTGATACAACACCATTTTCATGTGTCCCCTAGTTACGCAGGCATTGTATGAAAGTTACCCCTGACGAGAAAATTCTTTCTCACCTTCAGTTCTAGTATTCTGACTCTGGCTGGTTTACCTGCGCTGGGTTTCCTGGCTCCTTTATGCATGAGGAACAGGACGCGACGACCTTTCAATCCTGGGGTTTCGATTTCCTCAAGTGAGCACTACTCGTAAGGATGACTGGAAGGTTGCTGACAACTCAATTTAGATATGATAACTGCGCCAGTAAGCATATCCGTGTTCAGGAACTACCAGACAATGCTAACATTTTTGTTCTAGTTCCATTTGATGATATCATCCAGGAGGGCATGATCGGAAGTGGGTAGAAATCCTCTCACCTTAGTCTATTGCCTAAACATTTTTGGTCATAGAATACCAGCGCATGGCAGATGCTCTCGCTGCGGTGGCAGAAAAAAACTGGCACTACCCTCATATTTAGTCTGTGTGAGTGGGGCTGGGTAAGTCTCACCTCCTACACTCATTTGTTTTCTATCTCACGTATCCAACGATTCTCTCAGAGTCAGGTCTGGCTGTGAGTATCAATTCACCCTGACAATCACTGTCTCACAGGAAAAGTACAGGTGGGGTGCCCAGATGTCTCACAGTTGGAGAGTTCGTCGCCTCTCATTAAACTCTGGCGACACACTGACCGAAGATTTGCTTAGATTGATGGTGATATTGGGCCCCAATGGAACTTGATTTCTAGTATCATCAACTCGTGAGTCACTGCTTCAAGGGATTTTGCTTTGCTAATATTCAATACAGCGTATCGTTCATTACTCAAGCTACTAACTACTATGGACGCAATGATCTCGACATGGTAGGTGCAACCGAGCGTCTTGTTTTTAATAGTACTTAGTATATTATGCAAACGACAGCTCGAAATAGGGAATGGAGATCTCACGTACGACGAAGCAAAAACTCACTTTACTGCATGGGCTCTTGTCAAGGCCCCCCTGCTCATTGGCACCAATGTGGGTGCTTTATTCATTCTCAACAACGCAGCTCACCAGCGCTCCTCACACTTAGCTCGCTACCATAAGTCAGGAAATGCTCAGTATCCTGAAGAATCAAGAGATCATCGCAGTTAACCAGGACCCCATCTATGGCACTAGCATCTCGCCCTTCCGCTGGGGCATCAATGTACGTCACTGCCTTTTTTGGTGTTTTTTTTAAAAAAATCATAGATGTCCTTGGCTGAACAGTCTGACTGGACCTACAATGCAATGTACCCTGCTCAATACTGGAGCGGTCCCAGTGAGAACGGAACGGTTTTCATGCTTGTACGTCATTTCAGAACATCGGTATCATAATGATTTCAATATTAATACACTTCAGATCAACACTGAGAGCGAACCGGCTAACATGTTTTTCAACCTCACCGAATCTCCTTGGATTCGCGCTGGTATCCAGTATTCCGTCCGGGTAGGCTCTCACACCATGTGGCACTTCGCAGTCGTCGCTGATCAATTTTTTGGGATAGGATTTGTGGACGCACACGGACAACGGCACTGCTGTACGTAGCTTCACGGCAATGAACGTCCCCGCGCATGGTGTAGTGGCGCTGTTGCTCAAGGAAGATGGGAATGAACCCACTGGGTTGATGCCACCCTGTGCTGGCGAGGCTTTTTATGAGTGCACCGCTGAGAATGGGACGAGTTATTCATGAGCCACGTCTAGTCTTACCCCTCTGGCACTCGCTGTGTACACTCATGTTTCTCGACTTCAGAATTTAAATAATGTAAATTTTGAAGGATTGACCCATGCGGATCTGCTAGAGTTGTTGGCTGATATGTTAGTCCTGCAAATCCACAATCACAAGGAATCCATAAAACGAGATTCGAGATCAACCCGAGAATCAAGGGCAATTTCGACAGCCAGGCCTGCTCCTCTGTAGCTTGTTACAATGTATCAAACCCATGCCAAGTACAATCGGCTGTCGTACCCATTGCTTAGAGTGTTGGGGAAACCATCCGCGAGTGCAATACCGACAGTATACCTTCATATGTGGCTTCTATTGTCTGTAAGTACTCCTCCGTGTTATGATCTTGCATGTTGCCAGCGGGTACATCCAAAGTAAACGATGGCTTGAAGTGGAGGTAGCCAGAATACTCGGGGATATCAGCGTCCAAGGATAGTGGAATTCCGCCCTATTAGACACAATGTATCAATACACGACGAGCCAGAATATGATATTCAAACATACTGCCACAGAGGTGAGATATGTCCAAGCTCGCGCAGCATTGGGCGTGTTATAACCACCTAAAGCCTAGGATGGTATGCGTGAAAATGATCTGATAAGTAGCACTATACCTCCACCAAGTAACATTTTTTTCCCTTGCCATTCGTGAACGATGCGCTGTATGCACCAACCGAGCGAGCCTTCGCCACCCAAGGACCAGTTGAAGGTTGCCATGGGATCACCCGCTAAGCCATCTAAGCCACACTGAACTAGAATGAAATCAGGCTGAAAGATGTCCTTGACATGTTCGATGATGGGCCAAATGCGGAGGAATGTTTTGGTGGACGCGCCAGCTTTGAGTGGCACCGATAAAGTGAAAGGATCGAAGGCCGGATCATTGACGTCCGGAAGGGAAGCAAGGGGGGAAACAGGGAAAAAGCCTGGAGCTGCGTGATGAATAGATAACGTCTGAAAACAATTCCATGAGTCATAAATTGACAATGACTCGAAGTGCACGCACGAGAACTTGAGCAGTAGTCGTAGAACCAGGTTTGTGAAAAGCTTGTGACACTGCATCTGAAAAATGAAGGTCGAGGTCAAGATACATCACACGTGGTTTCTTCAACGGATGCGCAGACGGTACTGTTCGTTTCAGGAAGAGGATAGCGAGAACGCAGTCAGCGACGTAACAGAAACCTGAAGCCTGTGCTTTTTTGGCGTGATGTCTGTATATGATGACACTGAGATTGCAAGGAAAGTCCGCGGTGAACTGAGCTAGTGCTTACCTTCCGCCATCCCAGCAAATGGCTACGTCCGAAATATCGTTTCTGATGACAGCTGCTCCGGTCAAAGTGGCTCCCGCGACTTGTGTGATATAGTCCTCGATTCCATGAAACATGGGGCAGTCCTACATAGATGCACCGACAGGTCACGAAACGACAAAATCTGTTTGGTATACGCACGTCTTCAAGCCCAAACTCTGAAGCTTCTAGCAGGTTCTGCGCATCAATTGATTGATTCATGGCGTATTCGAGATAGTCACGAGTATGGTAAACCAAGAGCTCCTTCTTGCCAGCAGGTCGTGGTCGCACAACCAGGAATCGTTGGGGCGCTTGACCAGTGCATGTTGTCAGAAGTCCATATGCGTGAATGAGTGAATAGACAAGGAGAGAACGGTTTCTATTGGAAGGTAGACGTGAAGATATCTGTCAGTAGTGGAGAATATCCGAGAGAATCATTGGATTAGACGTCACTCGGCGATGACATACATCATAGGTACTCTGTAGAAGTGTGCTCACTTTGACTAGGTCTTCTGAGAAGATGTAGGCCACGGGCTTAGCACGCAACCCAGTAGATTCGACACCGGAGTCCATTCGAGTTTGTCACGGTGGCACTGCACAGTACCCTACAGTACCGCTACGGACAGTCAAAATGAGTGTAAATACTGCTTCAAGTATAATTACATGCTGGATGTTGTCCTTGCTCGGAGTCGTTCATGACAGTCCTTATATGTATAACAGCAAGAACGCCTTCTCTCGTATGAGGAATGACTGTAATCGAACAAAATGCAGTGACTGTATTCAGCACCTTGAATGCGGGCTTTGTGCCCTTTACTGTACAATACGAAGTGTTTGGCATAATAGCGCAATTGAACGTTCAGTTGTGAGGTCACTGGTCAGGCTTCATTAGCAGACAGCGCCTTCCGCAGGAACTGGATCGATTCCTCTTCCTGCTGACCAAATATCTCAAGAGCTTCTTTGATCTTCCGGGAGGTTTCTGCATCTTTTGAAATTGCAATTTGCAAGGCAGCTGCGTTGTTGGACAGGTAGTCAGCATCAAACACTGTATGTAAAGATTAAGGTCGTGGTTTGATATCGAAAACGCAGTAAACAAACCAAATTTTTCTTCAGTCACTTTCATTGTAACAGCAGCCAACTCATCATCCGATCTTCCGGGAGCAACAGCGAGCAGAGCGAGAACCCTGTCCGATATGGTCAAGTGATGCGGACGAAGTGTTGCTAGAGCAACAGCCTGTAGAAGTGATACGCATCAGCATGCAGGAGTTCGCCAAATTCAATACTCACCTCATCTAGTGTGATGATACTGGTTGCACAAAGCGGGTTGAGTGGACCATACGTTCAGGGTGAAAACAATTTTTACCTCGCTGGCATCACAGTTGTGCTTGTTTGTTTCTCCTTGAAGGCTTGTATAATGGAGTATATGATTGGTGACATAGGATGCTGCCGAACGGGGTCGCTGTATTCGATATACGAGGAGGCACCTTCAGGAAAGTGTATTCGTAATTCTAGGGCTTTGATTAGATCTCGCTGATAGAACGTTCTTGTGCCAAGTCTGGGAAGCCTACCATTGAAGTAAGGTGCAATATAGAGACATCCCGCCTGTGATGCTGCCATAGCCTGCGGGACAGAGAACAAACAAGTTCCAAGTGTACGTATGCCACTTTCTTCTAGCTCCTTGCACGCAAGGATACTTTCGGGAGTGACTGGTATTTTTATACAGACCCTATCTCTGGGGAAAGCGCTATCAGTCTATCCCCTGAAAAATGAACTAGACTGTTCTACCCACCTAGATATGCCGTGTTTGGCAAAGACACTGATAAGAGCCTTTGCGTGTGCGACGGTGGCATCTTTGTCGTACGCTGTACGAGGGGATGTCTGCGCGAGAACCCTACCCGTCTTGTCCAAGTATGGAATGACTTTGCTAGCTAGAAGGACAGTCTAAATGACAGAATTTCAACTTGAAGTTGATCGATGTGTATTGCGATCCCAATCATACATACCACGAGATTGAGTACCTCCAGAATACCATCCTCTGTTGATATGTCGATTGCAGCGTCTTGGACATACTGAGACACGAGAGGTTCCAGGTTCGCGTCCCATTGTACTTGTAACTGGCCATTCACAATCGCCTGATTGGATGTCATGGAATGAAACGTCGTTGAGACAGACAGGGATTCGGCTGCCTTGGGATCCATTGAATCAATGTCCACGACAACTCCAAGGGCTTGTATCTGCGACAGTAATGTATTGCTCATGATGGCGGTTTGGCAGAATCAGTGAGTATGGCCGCTCAAGCTTGATCAAGGTTGATTTCGAAATTCGAAGTGCCTCCGAGTCAATCCCAAACCCCGTGTACATATTACGTACCAGTCACGAGCAAAGGCATGCACTTTTTCAACCGTCTCTTAAGTTCATCCCCATTATTGCCCAGTGACTACAAAGAGCATGTCTCTTACAACCATTGACGTTGGCCAATGCTAGTGGGAGATGTCTACTAAGTGTCGCTTGCAAGTACTTTCCGGGCCTTCGGAAGGCATCCCGCACCTCTCTGTCGTGCTCTGCCAGACCAATTTGAATGTGGTGGTCCATGTGAATGTTGCTCGTAGTAAATATAAACTGCAGGCACAAGACATCATGTCAGCTCCACAGTTCCTAACTCTGCATCCAGAAGAATATACTTGGCCTGTTCCCGGGATGATACCGTGAAATAGGAGTCTACCAGGACCTGCTGTACGAAAACTCAAGCGCATATATAGATTGCTCGTTTGGAATGGAATGGGTTATGGTCCTATGGAGTTGCCAAAGATGTCGGTGCTTACCAGCTGCCAGGCCTGTTCCCGGGCCAATGGTAACCACCGTGACGTGCTAACGTACACCGTCACGGACCACGGTAGCTTCATAGACACGCAGGAAGTTCGGAATAATGCAGGTCCGTCACAACTTGAAGAGCATTGTTAGGTGCTTGGACAATGGAAACCCAAGTTCGAAGAGGTTAGCCGGGCCGCCCAAGTCACCGGATTCACCGGAAGTATGTACAACCAGTATAGGGTTCCGGGAATTAGGGCAATGGCGGCTGCCCTGCTATGCCATGGCGTCTGGTTGACAGGCAAATAATCTGCAGGTGAATTTCGCCCAGTTGACTGTAATCTACTCTGCAGACTCCCATATATATCTCCCACTCGTCATCCATTCATCCATTGATGGAGGTCCGTGACTCATGAGGGTAATTATTATGTAATCCAGGTTGAAACCGGAAAAATTATACTTTGATTCCTTTGGAACGGGAATGTTGGACGGCAGCGCCTTGAGATACTGTCGCAGTCCAGCCAGTTGGTCCTTCAAGTGAGATCTTGAGATTTGGGTGCATGTAAGCTGTTGGTATTGTCGGGGATTGACTTCAAGTTCTTGCTAGTTTTCACAATATTCGGATAGCCCATCGGCATAATAATGGATACTGTATCAACTTTATTTCAACTATGTGGAGCCGCAATAAGCCCATGATGGATCTTTCAGGTGTTTGAGCTGTTAGGATAATTTGTCCAGTATATCATACTTAAGCTTTTCAGGTGTTCTGGGTCCAACAGACACAGACTTTTCATCCAAATTAACATAGTGCTATGTTTTCGACTGGCTCCCACTGGGGGCGCGTATGTATTGTCATTCAGGGTATAAATTAAATATTTGCAGGGCAAATTCGGAACCCTAAATTACCGGTGGTTACCTCCTTGCTTCAAAAACACCTCCAATTATTACTACATAATTGCGGCTTAGAGGTTTCAATTGCAAGGAAGTTGTCTGTGGCACCCGTCACTAGTATTCGCTGGCAGCTAGCCTTGGCAGTGTGAATCCCACAGGCTAAAATCAGTTATTCAAGTGAAGTTCGGGGAGAACGTTTTGCACGAACCGCCGCTTGCGAGTCTTGTGGTCCTTCCCAGTACTTCTCTGCAACTTCTTTGTATTGGTCACGCGTTCCACTGCGCACAACGCCGGTCCGCCCTGACAGGCCCTGACATCATGACCATTCATTATAAAAGGGCCATCTGGTCGGCTGTGTGTATCCCAGCAACTTGGATCGCAAGATGCTGTCCAGCCTTCTGAGTCGTGGCATCCTCGCAAGCGCTATTTTCGCAAGTTGTGGTGTCGCGGTGACGACTGTCAGTGTCAATGGTACAGCTGCCCACAGCATTCCGCCTCTGCTTTGTGAGTTGAGACACTACCTGCGACCCTATTTTGCGTTAACATACCACTCAGTTGGACAGATGTTCGAGGCAAGTAGATAGTGGTAAAACTCGTACTGCTTTCTGACATGCAACATATCGGTGACTTATAGGATATCAATGTACGTTTCCTTTGATGTTCGACCGTAGCCTATTCATCTGTTCCACTCTCATTATAGTATGTAAGAGAATATCATCATGGTCAAGATAATTTGAGTTCTTTCAAAATAACGTCTACCCTCTTTCACAGAGTGGTGACGGTGGTATTTACGCCGAATGTCAGTGCTTCATCGAATTTACGCTCCTGGAATGTTCCTGAGGTTCTTTTACAAGTGCTTCAAAATCGCGCCTTCCAGCAGGTGACACCGAGTAGGATCCACATAACTATATCTTCCTCACTGTAATCCTGAAACGTATCTAGACACAATTGACGCGCTCTTCGGCTGGGCTCCAATCAACGGCACGTCCATCAATGTTATTGCTGACCCCATCCCGCTGTCCGATGCCCTGCCCAACTCCCTTGAGCTTACCATCCCATCTGGCTCCTCTGTTCAAGTCGGATTCGGCAATGAGGGCTATTGGGGTATGTCCAACTAACCTCGGGACTTGTGCATCGAGTTCACTGTTTTCCCTCTAGGCATAAACATCAATGCCTCTTGGACTTACAACGCCTCTTTCTACTACAAATTCCCAAGCGCATCCGACTTTTCTGGCAAAGTCACTGTCATGCTTCAGTCTTCTATTGGCGCAGTCTATGCAAGCGCTTCTGTGCCTGTCTCCGGCTCCACCACGACCTGGACGCAGGTCGTGGTGCATCTCACACCTTCCTCAAGCCCTGTGTCAACTACCAACATTTTCACGGTCACGGTCGATGGTGTCAGTGCTATCGGAGGGAAGATCAACTTCGCAATGTTTTCTCTCTTCCCTCCAACATTCGGGGGCAGAGCCAATGGCCTGCGTATGGACATTGCGCAGGCGTGTTTTCATCTGTGGTTGAAGCAACATGTTCTGATAGCAGCACATAGACATTGTATGACATGAAGCCTTCGTTCTTCCGTTTGCCTGGTGGTAACAACTTGGTAGGCTCCATATAGCGCCATATTCATCTACGCTGACTATCTTTGTAGGAGGTAAACCCAAAATATTGACCACGCTATCTGTGGACTCGATCGTTGACGCAACACCAGGGCCAAAGCTTTTCTACACGCTGGCAATGGAATGCGACAGTAGGAAACCTTATTGACCGTCCAGGACGCATGGGTGACTGGGGATACGTCAACACTGAGTCCGCGCCATTCTCGTGACTTTTATTCTGCCATCAATAACAAATTGCCCTCCCCTTTTTTCAGCGGTCTCGGTCTTCTCGAGTACATGTATCTTTGCGAAGATATGGAAATGGAGCCCATCATGGCTGTATGGGCAGGTATATAACAGGCGTGCATGCCATATGTTTGCATGCTTATTTCACACACAGGGTACTCGCTCGATGGAGCCAGCCTCCCTGAGAACGATCTCGCGCCATACATCCAACAGGCAATCGACCAGATCAACTTTGTCGTTGGTGACTCCGCCACGAGTAAACCAGCTGCTCTGCGTGCATCTCTTGGTCACCCAGAACCGTTCAATCTGCAGTATGTCGAAATTGGCAATGAAGACTTCTTTGCATCAGAATCGTGAGTCCTTTATCTCAAACTAGCGGATGAACGAGCATGTCAATAATACACCACAAGGTATATATACCGCTGGAGAGATTTCGCGGGCAACTTGACGGCTACATTCCCTCAGCTGAGTGAGCGCTACACTGCTGTCCAGGGGCTTGCCTCTGACTGATACATTTCTTGGTAGAATTCATCGCGACCTCATACCCTTTCAATCCCATTCTCGATCCCATCCCAAAGCAGTATGATAACCACGTGTACCAGACACCTGGATGGTTCGCAGAAAATGCGTTCTACTATGATTCTGTCGAGGTTCGTACGCTCTGCATTCGCCTCATCTCCTAATGGGAACCTGAATGTGACACGGCCGAAAGCGCAATGGCACTTACTACTTCGAGGGTGAATATGCTGTTGTGTCAACTAACGCCAGCGATATCTTCGGCACACCCGCCAACGGTCGCCTTGTATACCCCAATATGCAAGGTGTGTACTCTCTCGTGGTGATGAACCGTACCTGACGCCAGGATAGGATCTTCAGGAGAGGCCGCATTCATGACCGGTCTCGAGCGTAACAGTGACATCGTCTTCGCTGCGTCGTATGCTCCCTTGTTAATGGTGAGCTAACTTTGCATACTGTAACTGGAGTGAACACTAATAATCGCACTGTAGAACATTGCCAACTATCAGTGGTCACCCAACCTTATTGCCTTTGAGTGAGTCATTCACGACAATCGAAAATACACATCAGATTCATGTCCCCTCAGTGCGTCAAATGTGTACCCATCAACCAGCTTCTATACACAACAGGTAGTGATATTTGATATCTGAGCAGAACTGCGTCCCTCAAACATCTGCTGCAGCTCTTCAGTCTCAACCGTGGAACCGAATATTTGCCAAGCACCTTGCCTCAAAATGCCACACTCCACTGGAGTGTCACACGTGATGCACCCACCAACACGATTATCATCAAGGTACTTAAGGCTCTAATTCTTCTGTCGGTTGTGACGATGTTGATATTTCGTAAGATTGCCAACACAGGCATGACGGCTGAAGAAATGACATTCGAGCTGCCCTTCAACGGTGTTCACGGCACTGGCACTGCGACAGTGCTCTCAGGCTCTGCCACTGCAAGCAATGCACCCGAGGCTCCCAACGCTGTCAAGCCCATCACTTCACAGATTAAAACTGGTAAGAGTTTCTCGTACACTGCCCCAGCGTACAGTGTCAACGTGCTGCGGGTGGAGGCGGATTAGGGGGATAGAGTATCGCTTGGCAACTTATGCATGTCACACCAAAAGAGGCAATCATAACCTCATACCAGGCAATTGATGTTTTTTTATAACATAACGGCCCGCTGGGCATCCCAGGACCCTTCTTTCTTTTCTCTTTGCATTCGTTTTCAGTCCTGATCGTTCCTCTTACCAACATTGTCATTGGCATTCTACCGTACAGTAATTTGTTTGTCGTTAAGCTGAGTCCAGCATATATGAATTGTCCTTGTTTCATCGGCACTGCGCAGGGCTCCTTCAAGTTTGAGAAAATCCCAACACAGTGGCCTTGTAGGCCGGCAACATCCAGGCGTAGGCCATGAACATGCATATCATAGACAATACAGATATTCCAAAAAATGTACGGGCAGAATCCTACTTTGCCGTTCCGTCTCCAACGCCATCGTTAGATATGAACGCGGCAATTGCTTCCAGCATCAAACCCCACACGGATAAGGCGGAGGTAACCACCTGGACCACACTAACAACCACATTTATGGCAGTTTGGCCAGATATCGTAGATTGCATGTAAGGAGCCCCGAAGAGCGAGGCTCCGGCGTAGATGCCTGTGGAAAGATATGAAACGCATATCGCCAAAGAAATAGCTCATAACATTGCAAAGAAAAAGAAGGGTGATGGTTGGTAGTATCCAAAGGTGCTGAAGAACAGGAGAACGATGATGAGTGTGACTGATGCGGCAGACCAGAAAACTCATCGAGAGGGTGATGCAACATGATGGTCAGCGTGATATAGACTCCATAGAATTCGAAAGAAATTAGATTCCAACCCGTTTCGAAGTTGCCGTGGCATGTGCCAGCGCAAGTACATTGAATACGCTGGAAGTGGTGGTCACGTATGAGGCAAAGGTTGCCTGCAGTGGTGATCCGACCAAGCGAGACAAGAAGGATGAGGTGGCGGTAATCAATACTGGATAAAAATTATACAGTTGAGGACCATAACGCGTACTGGAGAGATAAGTATTGGTACGCACCATTCTAAGGGAGGAGGATCGCGCAGCCTAGCATAAAGTAGACCCACCGTATTTGCCTATCGACAACCTCATCAACGACAAAGTGATCTGTTGCAGAATCATCAAATGTCAATTCAAGTTCGTCGTCACAATCGTCATCGACCGCGACTGGTGGGAGAGCACGACAAATGGCCCCCGAATCTGTTCTTGAAGTCTGTAGCAGCATGCTGCTACGCCCTATTGACATGAAAAAAAGTTGGTTGGCTGGTTCGATAACTGTCGATGCAAGGTGGAGGACTACGGACGGGTGGTGTGACTGTAAAGCAAATACAGTGGAATACAGCCGGAAGAGCGCTGTTCAGTTGATATGCAAGCCTGCAAATTGATGAGCTTCTTTTCCTTCCATTTGCTCGCAGAGCCTGCCAAACCAACCAGGCATGTATGAACAACTTACGATATCGCATGAGTATAACTTGCGAAATATTGTCGTCTTCAAAAGCTCAAACATAATGAGACTGTTGACACACCGAACATCACATACGTGCACTCGTAGCATGTCACATAGGTAAACCTTACGATCGGAACCCCGAACAAGAACAAAGTGCGCTCCGGCGATTGCGGCATAATCATCACGACTCAGGTAAGGAAAGTACCGCAAAGCAGGAACAGTGACGGGCAACAACCGACCAACTGGATACTGATCACGAAGCGCTCGTCGAACTTGAGAGACCTCAGAGAACTCGAAGAATTTGCGTAAAACGCAAGAAGACACGACGGACGAGCCGTCATCAAAAAACTCCTGATCCAACGAGACCAACGATACGGGAGGCATGAGGACAGACGAAGTCGAAGACAAAGAAGAAGACGACGAAGCTGCAGCCATCACAAGTCAAACAAATTAATAGTCAACAACTGAATGATGAATTTCCGAAGGACGTGACGGCAGGTCAAGCATCACCAAAATTGCCGAATTAAGATACCACGTGATATGTGGCAAAATTCACTACATGTGCGATGACGCCGATGAGTCATCTATTGTGAGATACACCAACGATGTTAGTGTGTCAGCATGACATTCATCTGTCAGACTCATTATCGGATAGATACCATCCTGTCTGTAGTGTACCTATTAGACATTTGCTAGATAATAAGATGTATTGTAGTAGCATATATGTAGCCGTAGGAGTTTCCGCAAGTCTCAGGCACGTGCTTCAAAGTACAATGTAGTATGTACAGGGAACCCATTGCAAACACGTAGCGTTTCCTAAAAACTGACTAGTGTATGTAACCACCGACGATTTAAGGTTTAAGCCACTATCTCGGCTCCTTCCAAGTCAAGCTCGTCAACAACTAACTCCAACAGTAGCACATTCAGTGGTCCAATAGTGCTGCTGAAGTCCGGTTTGGTCCAGTCCTCAGGCCTCTAAATGCAAACCCCGAACTGGACCCATGGTCCAGTTCAGGCAATGGATGGATTCTGATGTTTTGGGTGGATCCTAGGGCATGAGAACAGTGCGCTGGACAAGTGCTAGGCACGGGAACGAGCGCTAGATTGAGCAGACAAATGCTAATGTTCCTATAGACTCATTGCTGGTAGTTCTGATAGCACTATAAGCGCGGGAATAGCATCGGATAAGTCGCAGGAGTATGAATAGCGCTGCAGGAATGTGCGCGCATAGTGCGGGAAAGTGCGGGAAAGTGCGGAATAGCGTCGGACAAGGGTTATGGCTGAGACAAGTGAAGACTGCTGATAGGGGAGTAGTGAATAATATGAGGGATAACTTTGGTCCACCTATTGAAGGCTTATGCAGGTATACATGCCTAGTGCCAATATGATTGTCACACCGTACATTTATGCTAGTTTAATGCTCTAACTCCTGCATGATGCTGACGGACTCCTTGTGGTTGTGTGAGTGGTTGTTGATAGTTGATACACGTCCCACCACCTGTGATGTTTTGCTCACTTAAAGCATGTGACGACTGAGCGATAAGCCATTACATTACCTGTTCTACTTTTCAAATTTGAGTTCGAAAGAGCATCAGTGGAACAGCGCACTGGAGCGGTCAAATGAGGTCCCCAACCAGCGGTTGAGCTGGACGATTTTGATCCCCTCTCTCGCTGGGATAGAAAAAATTGAATATACTGTAGAGCTACAACACTAGCTTTGTCACGTGCAGCGTGTGATTATGTCACACTCAGTGTCACTGGTTCGAATGACCATGTGACCTGTGACCACACCCAAATAGATTCGCCCGCGGGTGCTTTGCTGCTTGCAACCATCTGACATGCCGCTGCTTCATGATTGTGTGACGTGCCAATGGATGCACTTCTTGACCATATGGCTTCCAGGGGTGAACAGATCCATTCTGACTGCCATATCAATGCAGATGGTGGACTTTCGTGTGCAAACCACTCTGAAGTCTATGATGTGGGTGGCATTGCCACTGAAGATGTGGAAGGTAGCTCGAACAGTGTTCCGACAGTTGATTATGGGCATGGAAAGCGTAGACGCATCACAAATTCGATGTATAATGATTTTTGGTCCCATTAGTGCACAACCTATGTTTTTCCTATGTTTTTTTCCGAATGTCACAAATTAGCTTCGTCCCGCCAAAATTCATGTGACGGTCACACCAAATAGATTTGATTCGTCAAGGGCTGTGACCTGTGACGAACCTAGTGTCGTAGCTCTACAGTATGTTTGATTAATTC